>NW_019154104.1:20298524-20523765 GCF_002288905.1 Enhydra lutris kenyoni | reverse complement strand
TGTTTTTAAATATTTTATTTATTTATTTGACAGACAGAGATCACAAGTAGGCAGAGAGGCAGGCAGAGAGAGACAAGGAAGCAGGCTCCCCACTGAGCAGAGAGCCCAATGCGGGGCTTGATCCCAGGATCCTGGGATCATGACCTGAGCCGAAGGCAGAGGCTTTAACCCACTGAACCACCCAGGAGCCCCGAAAACATTGTTTTAACAAGCCCTCCAGGTGATCCTGATACAGGATAACCACCGGCCAAGGAGATTCAAACAGTCTGAAGGACCAGGATTTGACAATAAAACAGTGTTTTAATTAATGTAAGGGAACTCTTTGGATTTTGTGTAGTAATAGCAAAATACATTGCTTTGTGACTTACTGAAGTCACAGAAGAAGAAAGTGTAGTTTATTTATTTCAACTCATTCTCAAAGCACTGTGTCAAACAAAGGAGGAATATTTGACAATATTAGCCACCATTTTTATGGCAAGTGACCCTGTGAAAAACTCTATACTAAAAGTACTTTTATTAACTTAGTCTTCACAACTGTTATCTCCATTTTATGAAAGTGGAAAGTAAGGCTTAAAGAATGTTAAATGACTTGCCACAAATCCTACAGTTACTAAGAACCAGAACTAGACCTGAAACCCAGATCTGAGTCAGAGCCTGGACTCTTAATAGTTTGTATCACTTTCTCCAAGAGCTTTTTCTTTTTTTTTTTAATTTTATTTATTTGAGAGAGAGAGCGAGAGCGTGCGAGCAAGCCACATGAGCAGGGGAAAGGGCAGTAAGAGGGAGAAGCAGACTCCCGGATGTGCAGGAAGCCTGATGCAGGGCTCCAACACAGGACCCTGAGATCATGACTTGAGCTGAATATCAGATGCTTAATCAACTGAGTCACCCAGGTGGCCCTCTCCAAGAGCTTTGAAAAACATTTTGGAGGGGCGCATTGGGCTCCCTGCTCAGCAGGGAGCCTGCTTCCCTGCCCGCCCCCCACCCCTGCCTGTTTGTGACCTCTCTCTCTCTCTCTGTGTCAAATAAATAAATAAATAAAAGAAAAACATTTCAGTGAATTTTACAGTATGGCCACCTCTTTCCTTTCAGATAAACCCTGGAAAGAATTTACTGAGTTGTAGCCTTCAGGAATGGCTATACTGCCTTATTCTGTCTGGACTTTAAAAAACTCATAATTACCATGATAAACTCAATGCTCTACCCTAGTAAGATCATCATTATCTAAGAGATTTGTCTTTTGTCAGAATTTTGGGTACTTTATGTGAAAGATGATAGGTTAATTCTTTTTTTTTTTTTTTTTAAGATTTATTTGACAGAGAGAGTGAGAGGGCACAAGTAGGGGGAACAGCAGAAGGAGAGGGAGAAGCAGGCTCCCCACTGAGTAGGGAGCCCAATGCAGGGCTTGATCCCAGGACCTTCGGATCATGACCTGAGCCGAAGGCAGATGCTTAACCATCTGAACCACCCAGGCACCCCTAATTATTCTTTTTTTTTAAGAAGACTTTATTTATTTGAGGGGGGGGAGGCAACAGAGGGAGAGAGAGAGAGAAGCAGACTCCCCACTGAGCAGGGAGCCCGACGATGGACTATCATGACCTGAGGCGAAAGCAGATGCTTAACCAACTGAGCCACCTAGGCACCCTCAATTTCCCCCTATTTTTAATCAAAACTAAAAGTTTCTACTATGCAACAATTTCTGCAAAGTTCACCACACCGTAATTTCAGTATGTCCTTTTTTTTTTTTTTTAAATAATCTCTACCCAACATGGGGCTTGAACTCATGACCCTGAGATCAAGAGTCACATATGCCGCAAACTGAGCCAGCTAGGCACCCCAGTATTTCTATTTTTTAATTAACTGAAAATATATCTCAACTCAGTTCATTTGTAGTAGAATTCCTCTGCAAATAAATTTATAAGCACCTTAATGCCAATGTCTTGTTTGTTTTTATTTTGTTAGTTTTTAAAAATTTTTCGAGAGATGCCTGGGTGGCTCAGTCAGTTAAGTGTCTGCTTCAGCTCAGGCCATGATCCTGGGGTCCCGGGATCGAATCTGGCATTGGGCTTCTTGCTCAGTGGGGAGTCTGCTTCTCCCTCTGCCTGCAGCTCCCCCTGCTTGTGCTGTCTCTCTCTGACAAAAATAAATCAAACTGTTAAAAAAAAAATTTATTTGAGAGACAGAGAAAGTGAGAAGAGAGAACAGGGTGAGGGACGGAGGGAGAAGCAGACTTCCTACTGAGCAGGAAGCCCAAAGTGGGGCTCAATCCCAGGATTCTGGGATCATGACCCGAGCAGAAGGCAGATGTCCAACCGACTGAGCCACCTAGGCATCCCTAATGCCAGTATCTTCTACCTAGATGTATTAGCAAACAAAAACATGTAAGAATCTTGAAAATAGTTCTTTTTTTATTATATTGTTAGCCAGAATATAGTACATCATTAGTTTTCGATGTAGGGTTCAACAATTCATTAGTAGCGTATAACACCCAGTGCTCATCACAACACATGCCCTCCTTAATACCCATCACCCCAGTTCTAATAATTAAAAATTTCAAGTAAAGTTTAGCAGCCACCATCACCAGAGCACTTTTACTTTCCTTTAATGACCTTGGCTCTCAGCTAATCATCTTGCTCTGTGAGCTGAATGAAAGCAGGCTCGTTTAGGCACTTCCAAGTGCTGTAAGAGCAGGTACTTATAAAAAACGTAGTGGGAATTGCTTAGCTGAGCCAACCCAGAGTGAGTTTGGCTAGCTGAGGCTAGTCATGATGAAGTCTACACTGCTGGACTCACCGTGTCCTTGACAGCCATGAAGCAATGACAGATCCAGCGCCGAGTGGTGCCATCACGACATATGTAAGAGAATGCTCTATCAAAGTTCCTATCTGGGGCACAGAAAGAAACTTTTTCTATTGTCTGGTCAACTATGAGGTCCTGGAAAAAGGGAAACACAAAGAAATAGAGAATTTACCAGGTTATTCAAGGTTCTCAGAATAAACACGGATGCTCATTTCACAATATAGAATCTCTAAAACTAAAGCATCAAAACTATGAAATAGTGATCTGAGGCCAGCAGTCTGAATACTAAGAATTTGATGAAGAAGAGATCCCAAGAGGCATTCTGCTCAGATGCCTTTCTCACTTCATCTTTATGTTCTAAAACAGATGCTTGCTGATTTTAGTTTTATCACGTACATTGTATGTTCAATTTGATAATATATGTAAATCAATAAACTCCATCCAATTCCCATATAGTTTGTATTAACTTAGTGATCATTTGATTTTGAGTATGACTTTGTATACTTGCTGAATGGCATTGTATCTACACAGTATAAACATTACACAAAATGTTTTTTAAAATCTTGAGGCTCTTCTTTGTGAATCTCCCATAGCCCAGAATCCCTAGATGCTGAGGTGGGGCTACAAATGCTAAAA
The DNA here is from genome assembly GCF_002288905.1 of Enhydra lutris kenyoni. Lineage (NCBI taxonomy): Eukaryota > Metazoa > Chordata > Mammalia > Carnivora > Mustelidae > Enhydra > Enhydra lutris. Next base: position 20,520,330 of record NW_019154104.1, on the reverse strand, counting down.
CAAATGATTTTTAAAAAATGGCTTTTATAAAGCATCACTATGAGAATTTATGTTGCTCCACAAACTTGCCAGCCAATTTTTAAAAATTCTGCAACTCTGGTGGCTCATTATGATTTTATTTTTCATAACCTTGATTACTATGAATTTCCTCTTTAGCAATGTAATTCTTCAAGTCTTCTGGATTGTCTGTCATTTTTCTTATTGACATGTGTGAGTTCTTTATATATTCTAAATATGAGCCCTTTATAGATTGTACACATTGCAAAACTTCTTTTCCATTCATGATGGGTCCAAGGGTGAAAAGCCACCAATTACTATTATCACTAAAGTGGAAAAAAACCAAACTAATTAATGCCAGTGCCATACGTAGCCACCAGGGGGCAATATCACCTATGAACTGGTATAAAACAAAAACTGCCTCCATGTACAACACATTTCATCCAAAACACTAAAGAAAACTATACAAGTTCTTAACAATAAACTAATTAAGATGATCACGGTTTCCAATAATAGTAATAATGTACATTTAAGACTCACTTCTTCTGAACTTAAAAAAAAAGGGGGGCCTCATATGAAGGGCAAAAGAACTACTGCAACTGTATTAATAGTTATACCTAAAATGTATCAGGTAAGTTATCCATCAAAATTGCTCTTTAGCTGCCAGACTGTCTCCCTTTCAGTGACATATGAAGTTTTTTGAAAAATTGCCTTCTTGTTAAAATTTCTCCAGACTTTAGGTCTCTTAGGAAATTTAAATTAATGATTAAATGTGCTTATATAAGACTTAATGCTCTCTAATGTCAGAGTCTATGTCTCCGTTCTTCTTCAGGCATGTAGGATCACTTTCTTTCAAATGCAAAATGCCATCTCTGATATAAGATATTGTGTAGATTCTAAGTAAGTGTTAACCAAATGAGCCATTTACTAGTCCTTAAGATTTTGCTTAAATTGGCTTTTTTAAGTTAAACAGTAGGTTAATCATTTCAAATATCATTTTCTAAGAATATAGTTCCCTTTATTAAGGAACAAGAAGAAATTTCAGATGTGGTCTTTTTTTTTAAACTTTGGTAAAAGGTCCATTATATTTTACATCAAATTTGTGGGAGTAAACATTTTCTTAAAATGTGTAAGAACAAAATCCTAACATTAAATGCAAATGTTTACTACACTAAACATGCTGTTACATAGAGCAAAATGTTGTGAGAATTCTGTTCTTCATAAGGTTAAATGAGTAACTGAATTTGTTTTAGGAACACTAGTATCTCCAAAGACTCTGGACAAAGTGGAAGGATACAGAGTGACTACAGCAGCTTCATGGCATTATATCTGATCATTAGGGATTTAAAAAAAATGAACAGTAACATTCACGCTTATAAAATTTTTACCTTAGTTTTCTCATCCACAACTCTCAGTCCATCTGCTGATACCCACAGGACTGCCTTAACTGCTTTCTTTCCAGTCTTTTAAAGAGAAAGCAAAAAGGAAGGGGGGGGGAGAGACACAAACATACATAACATTAAAAAAAAAAAAGGTCATCTTCCATAGAAAACATTGACTTCTGCCTTCCAAAAGTCACAAGTACAGATGGAGTCCAAGTTCAGGAGGGGTGCCCAAAGCCAGATACTCAAACCAAACTGTAGAAACATTCAGGAAAAAACAAGCCAAAGCCATTATTTTAGAAACACAATGCAAAACAATAAGATAAAATTAAGTAAAGGGGAAAGACAGGTGGACTCAAAACCAAGATATCACATTCCATAAAGGGCAAAGAATTCATAAGTAGATTCTTCACCCCTTTAAAAAGTCAACCAAGAAAACCAAGAGTCAGATAAATATTAAATACATAAGGAGTTACACCACAAGTAGCTTCTACAAATGTATTTACTGTAAAAAGTAATAGACAGGTCTAAACTGAGATGTTGACCTATCCTTTGACTCATAATATATATAGCAGAACCCGCGGTCATCTGAAATTTTCATGTTAAACACCCAAGAAGTCTTCATTATTCCTTTAACAATCTTTAAAGACCATTATTTCTTCTGTCAGGATTAACACAGAACTCGTTTAGTTTTTAATTTGATATTAAATGCATGGAGACATTTTGGGGACATAGGAGGATTAAAAAACTTAAAAAATACTAATATTATTACATGAATTCTTACTGGCTGAGAAAAGACTTCTTTTGGCACACAAAAATCATGTGAGAGTAAGCTGATGTACGCTTTCTCCTGTGACGGAATGAAAATGGGAGAGTGGGACTTCATAATAGGAATTTAACAGCTTCCTGTCTCTTCAACTGCTTTAAGGATACAAGCAAAATAAAGGCTAAGAATAGGTATCAGATTATAAAAAATATAAATCAAAAGGAATCTGGTAGTAAAACTGCAGCAGCAGCCTGTAGAAGGGACAGAAGGGGATAAAGAAGTATCTACCATTCTCCTCTGTATGTGTCCAAGCCCAGCGTTCCTCCATATTTGTTTAAATGAACTGTGTACTCCCCTCCGGGCTCATCATCTCCACCATCACCAGGCATTTGATAAGAGCCTATTACATGCCAAGCAGTGAAAACTGTCCACTGAAAGGCAACATTTTGATAAACAAAAAATAAATAATATAATACAGTCGTAAGTGTTATAGTAGAGCTGCAAACAATGTATGATGTCAGAAAGAAGGCATGGTCAAATCTAACTGTGGAATCAGGAAGGTTATTCAAAGGAGAAGATCAAAGTAAGTACTGAAATAATTTTTCTAGATGCACAAGGTAGGAGTAGGGGGTTAGGGAAGTGACAGGTAGTGGGTATGATAGGCAGCAGCAGCAGCAGCATAGGACATGGAAGCAAGCAACGTGACAAACCTGCACTCCATAAATACTTCAGTATGACTCGAGAGTAGGATGGGTGAATAAGGAGTAGTGGGAGATAAAGAGTAGGAAAGGCTAGTCACGGAGGGCCATGTATGCTTACTGAAGAATTCTATCTTAATTTTTTGGGCAATTAGGAGCTGATAAACGAATTTTTAAATGCATATTTAAAACATCACTGTGGCAGCAGTGTAGATGGACTGGAAAAAGGCTGACAGGAGGCAGAACGACCACAATATGATTCAAGATGATAGAAAATGAGGGTTAAGCTCTCTTCATTGAGAAAAGGATAGAAATGAGAGAGTTTTAAATGGAAAACATAAGGGAGAAGTCAGAAAATGCCTTTCAGATTCCTGGCTTGAGTAATTAGGTAGAGAAAGTACTACAACTAAGAGAACAGAAGAAATGCAAAAGTAAGTTTAAGGGGAGAACAGTAAGAGTTCGGTTTTACATAAGCAAAGTTTGGAATGTCTACACAATATCCAGGCAGAGATGTGTAACAAGCAACTGGATACACAGATCTGAAACTCAGCAGAGAATTCTAAGATGGAATTTTAGTTCTGGGAAACACCAATCATGGGAGTAGTAAGAAGACCAAGGGCAGGAGAGATTATCAACAAATAACTGGGAGAAGATGAGTCTTTGAAATATTAGAAAAGGAAAAACCAGAAAGACAGGAGAACGGAGAGACTAGGGTTACTGAAACTAAGGGAGAGGGGTTTCAAGAAGTAGTGGGGGTCCAAAATGTCAAATGTTTCAAAGTGATCAAGCAAGAAATGATGTGCAATGTGTCCACTGGATTTAGCAATGAAGATGTGGTAGAGTGATAAAGCTTGTAATGGTTAATCTTATGTGTCAAATTGGCTAGGCTACGATTGCACAGGTTTTTGTTTGTTTTTGTCAAACAGTAGTCCAGATGTTGCTTTGAAAATATTTTGTAGATGTGACTAACATTTATAATCAGTTGACTTTATTTTATTTATTTATTTATTTATTTTTTGTCAGAGAGAGTGAGCACAGGCAGACAGAGTGGCAGGCAGAGGCAGAGGGAGAAGCAGGCCTCCCGCTAAGCAAGGAGCCTTGTGAGGGACCCGATCCCAGGATGCTGGGATCACGACCCGAGCGGAAGGCAGCCGCCCAACCAACTGAGCCACCCAGGCGTCCCCAGTTGACTTTAGATAAAGGAGATTACCCTTGATAATATGGGTGGGCTTTGTCCAATCTGTCGAAGACTTTAAGGTTAAAAACAGGTTTTCCTAAGAAGAAATTCTGCCTCAAGTCTCTGACATAGAAATTCTGCTTGAGCTTCTAGACTGCTGGCTGGCCCTACAGATTTCAGACTTGCCAGCCCCAATAATTGCATGAGCCAATTCTTAAGTCCCTCCCTCTCTCTATATGTATAGACAGATACCTAAATGTATACATATACATATATGTGTGTGTGTATTTGTATACACACACACACACAGGCACATAAAGAGAGAAACAGATGGTGGTTCTGTTTCTCTCAAGGTTCTGACTAATACAGAAGTGTAAGTCAGACTAGGATAAGTTGAAAAGTAAAAGGCAGGAAGTGTCTGTAAATATTACTCTCTTTAAAAAAGCTTTCCTAAGCTTTTGGGCAGCAAAAGAAACCATCAACATAATGAAAGGGCAACCTACTGAATGGGAGAAGGTATGTGCAAATGATAATATCTGATAAGGGGTTAATATCCAAAATACATGAAAAGAATTTATACAGCTCAACACCAAAAAAACCAAATAATCTGATTAGAAATGAGCTGAGGGCTTGAAAAGACACTTTTCTAAAGAAGACATACAGATGGCCAAAAGACACATAAAAAGATGATCCACATCACTAATTATCAGGGAGATGCAAATCAAAACCACAATGAGATATCACCTTAGACCTGTCAGAATGGCCAGAATCAAAAAGACAAAAAGTAACAAGTGTTGCTGAGGAGGTAGAGAAAAAGGAACTCTCATGCACTGTTGGTGGGAATGTAAACTGGTGCAGCCACTGTGGAAAGTAGCATGGCAGTTCCTCAAAAAATTAAGAATAGAACTATCATAAGATCCAGCAATTCCACTACAGGGTATTTACCCAAAGAAAATGAAAACACTAATTTGAAAAGATACATGCAGCCCCATGTTTATTACAGCATTATCTGTAATAGCCAAGACATGAAAGCAGCCCATGTCCATCAATAGATGAATGGATAAAGAAGAGGTAAGATACACACACACAATGGAATGTTACTTTGCCACAAAAAACAATGAGGTCTTGTTATTTGTGACAACATGGATAGACCTACAGGGTATTTTACTAGGTGAAATAAGTCAGATAGAGAAAGACAAATACTACATGATTTCCTTGTATGTGGAATTTCAAAAACAAAACAAATGGCAGAAACAGATCCATAAATACAGAAAACAAACTGATGATCAACAGAGGGGAAGAGGATGAGGGCCTGGACAAAACGGGTAAATAGGAGTGGGAGATACAGGCTTCCGGTTATGGAATGAGTCACAGGAGAAAAGGTGCAGCGCAGGGAATATAGTCAATGGTACTCTAACAGCGCAGTATCAGATTGTAGCTACGCCTGTGGTGAGCACAGCTTAACGTAGAGATTTGCTGAACCACTGTGATGCATACCTGAAACTCATTAGCACTGTGTGTCAGCTATACTTCAATGAAACACAATTTAAAAGTTGAAAAAAAAAGTTATAAAAAGGTGCTGGGACCCAGCAGCCATACAGTAGTGGGTACCTTTACAGAACAGGTCCAAGTGGGGCTCGGACAGTCACCTTTGGCTTTTGTACCCAACCAGATGATTTGCCTTCAGACTCTGAGCCTTCAAAGCACTTCACTTGATTTTCTTTTAAGATTTTATTTTTAAGTAATCTCTACACCCAACGTGGGGCTCAAAACCCACAACCCCAGAGATCAAGAGTCGCACCCTCCACTGACAGAGCCAGCCAGGTGTGCCACACTTCCCTTGATCTTTATCTGTATTGGTCCAGGGTCCTGAGTCAAGAAAGCTTATAAGGCAGCTTTGACTAAAGATGACTTCCTTATTTGGTTAAGAAATTCTTCTTTCAAAAAGACATGAAGAAACAGTATCACAAAGATTATTACTTTGACAAGTGGAGAATAAATCTGTAGATGAAAATAAGGAAAAGGCATCTCAGATGCAAACAGCTGAGACTGCTTTTAAAAGGAACCTTAGTCTTTTTATTTATTTATTTATTTATTTATTTATTTATTTGACAGAGAGAGAGATCACAAGTAGACGGAGAGGCAGGCAGAGAGAGAGAGAGAGAGAGGGAAGCAGGCTCCCCGCTGAGCAAAGAGCCCGATGCGGGACTCGATCCCAGGACCCTGAGATCATGACCTGAGCCGAAGGCAGCGGCTTAACCCACTGAGCCACCCTGGCGCCCCTAAAAGGAACCTTAGTCTTTTAAAGGATATAGAAGCAGCAAAGAAGTGTTTCCAGACCAAGACTGACCCGATTCCACCACCAGAGGTGGTTTCTCTTGAGACTCTTCACTGGGCATCAAAAGAGTATATTCTCAAATGGGATCAGTTTCTTTTAGGAAGAGCACGATATCCTACTGATGCTGAAAATGAAAATGACTCAGAAAGTACCATTCAAGATGAGGCGCAGCGGTAACTTCTTCACACACTCCTTCAAAAAACCTATTTAGGGGGCGCCTGGGTGGCTCAGTGGGTTAAGCCGCTGCCTTCGGCTCAGGTCATGATCTCAGGGTCCTGGGATCGAGCCCTGCATCGGGCTCTCCGCTCAGCAGGGAGCCTGCTTCCTCCTCTCTCTCTGCCTGCCTCTCTGCCTGCTTGTGATCTCTGTCTGTCAAATAAATAAATAAGAATCTTTAAAAAAAAACCAAACCTATTTAGTACAGTTGAATATTAAAGAATATGCAGGTCATTTCAGGAACTTTAAGAATCAAAAGGCTCATACTGTCCCATTACCTCCTCAAGAACAATGAAGATTGGAGAATCTACTGACAAGTCTCAGGTCAGACTTTGAGACTCTGAGACCCACTACTACTTCACGGTCATGAATTTGCTTTCTTCCAAACCTATGGAAGTGTTAAGAGCGAATACTGAAAGGTAGACTATTTACTAAATAAGTCACTAAATGAAAAAAACTATGATAAAAAATAAGTTTTTCTACAAAAAGGAGAGCCATAGGGCAATGGGGGACAGGCAGAGGATCAAGGGAGATCTTTAAGAATTATGATAAACTAGCATGGTATACTAGAGACAGAATGGGCTTTGGTGTAAGATAAGCAGTCTGAATTCAGTGCCACTGTTCATAAGCTAAGCAAGTTGTGGAGCCCTCTGAGCTTCCAGTTCTTCATCTGTAAAGTATCTGTAGGACTGGTAAAAGGATCAGAGATACATTCAGTACTTGAAATTGAAAGAGGGTAATAAGGAACTGGTAGCCATTTATCATCAACAGTAACTTTAAAAAACTTCTAAAAACTCCTCCCAACAAAGTAAAGCTTCTTGAAAGACACACTTTGAACAAGAACAGATCATGCTTACATGATGAGTGAGAAAAGCCAGTAGAGAACAGAGACTGAAGGCCCGAGAAGGAGAAAGTCCTCTGGGAGGTGGGATGGGATGGGATGGGGCTAGAATCACGTTTTGGACAGGAAGAGGGATGTCCTTTCCGTGAAATGGAGTGATAGAGTGAAGCTGAGTAAAATGACACAGATTTGTAAAGGAGTGAGTGGCAAGTTGAGGAAGTTCACGCTGGAGACATAAATTCATCTGCAAAGGAGAGATTACCTGCTTTACTTTGCTGGGGAGAGGACGGTCGACAGGCACAGTGAGATGGTCAACACGTATGAGAGCAGTACAGGGGAAGCAGAGCAGAGTAACTCAGAGCATCAACTCTGGAACCAGGCTGTTGTCTAGGTTTGAATTCTGGTTCTGCCACTTACTAGTATGACCAAGGGCACATTACTTCCCTAAGCTTCAATTTCCACACCTATGTAATGATGTTAACTTCACATACCTCACGGGATTATTATGAGAATAAAAGAAGCTGATACATGTAAAAGGTTTAGAACCGGGGAGGTCATATAATGTACTATCCAAACTGGACCCTCTGGAAGTGAAAGGGGGCACTATTAAAACCCAGAAATAGGTGTTATACTGGGACTACTTCAGACAAACTGGGGCTGTAGTTACCCCACCGCCAAGAGCAACTGCCCATATTTAAACAACTCCCACGCAGCACTGAGTGTTTTGCTACAAGGGAACCTCCACGATGGCCGGGTTTCCCACCTTTATTGCTCACTGCTGGATCCTCGGAGCTTAGAACAATGCCTGCACAGCACAGGAGTTTAAGAAACATTTCTTGAAGGAATATATTTGCCAAATATCTATTGTAGGGGATACAGGACAGTTGATCAGTGACACAGAAGACTGCCAAATGGCACTGAAGATCCTGGTAAAGAACCAAAATTCGCAGCTTCATCAATCTATTTGTTGTGCAACTGCTGCCTGCGGAGTTCAGCGTCTGAGGCAACGGACAGGACTAATTCCAGACTTGGGAGAACAAAAATGGGGGGGAGGGGAGGTTATTTGATTATTGATTCATTTTAAAAAGTTTTTATTTAAGTAATGTCTACATCTAATGTGGGGCTCGACTCATGACCCCGAGATCAAGAGTTGCAGGCTCACCTGACTGAGCCAGCCAAGTGCACTTCAAAGGTCATTTCTGAATGGAACTGTTCCGCGTTCAGTCTCCTTACCATATACAGCCAAACAGACATCTTCTTGGTCCAATTATATAGTTATGAAAACATCTTTGCTTTTTGAGGTATATCTACATGATAAAATTTTTTTTTAAGAATTTTTTTCTTTTTTTTTTTTTAAAGATTTTTTTTTTAAATTTATTTGACAGATCACAAGTAGGCAGAGAGGCAGGCAGAGAGAGAGAGAGGAGGAGGAGGCAGGCTCCCTGCTGAGCAGAGAGCCCAAATGCGGGACTCGATCCCAGGACCCTGGGATCATGACCTAAGCCGAACGCAGAGGCTTTAACCACTGAGCCACCCAGGCGCCCCAATCTACATGATAAATTTTATGGTGTTGTACTGATGTACCACTGAGGCACTGTATTTGTCATATTTCATGGCCTTTGATTTTCTAACTGGGGGAAGAAAATAGATAATACGAATTCTTCTTGCTTTTGTTCCTACTTTGGGGGATGATTCTCGGATGTCACAATAGTCAGCCACAATATAGTTACTTCCAACAGGTATTGAGACATTAACACTCAAAGATATCTGCAGTTAAATTCAATTCAGACTTCATCATACAAATTCTACAGTAGCAATGCTCCTTCCTGTTTGTGCCTTTACAGTCTTTCATTCCAATCACATCAACTGAGGTTCTTTTTTTTTTTTTAAAGATTTTATTTATTTATTTGACAGAGCGATCACAAGCAGGAAGAGAGGCAGGCAGAGAGAGAGGAGGAAGCAGGCTCCCTGGTGAGCAGAGAGCCCAATGCGGGGCTCGATCCCAGGACCCTGAGATCACGACCTGAGCCGAAGGCAGAGGCTTAACCCACTGAGCCACCCAGGCGCCCCTCAACTGAGGTTCTTAAGCACTTTTCAGAAAATTATAAAAGTCACAGAAGATGAAAGTTTTTGCCTTTGTTTACCTTAAAACTATCTATTTAAGCCAATATCTTAGGAAATAAGTTGAAGCTAACAAAAAGACTGAAATATAAAGCTAACCCAGAGTAAGTATGAAATACAGGATTTAGGTACATCTTAGTGACACAAATACCTCTTTACAAAAAAAGACTACATAATACTTCAGAATTTTAAAATTAACATCTGCCATAAACATCTCTTATTTTGGGCAGACAAAAACCAATACAGAAATCAATCAGGCTCTGACACTGGAGAAAATGATAGCAGGTAGTGGATCTATTACAAATTGCTGAATTAGTAAACTTGTACTTGCAAGTAAGAGAAATGCACAGCTAATCTTCAAATGAAAACACCAGGGAAGAAACATAAAATGGTTGCAAAAATGACACAGGAACAGTAACTTTAGCTCAGTACACTGAAAGATCACTTTCCCTTAAGTATAAAAGGTATTCGCAATAAAAGGCAATTGAAATAATTAATTACAATAAAGAATCTGATCTACCTACCTATCTCCAGAGTTTTGTTTTTGTTATTTAAAGTAGATCCTGCTTAAATCAGAAATTGGCAGACCTTTTTTCTATGAGGGACAAGATATCAAACATTTAAAGCTTTGCAAGTTATAAGTCTATGTTACAACTACTCAACTCTGTCATTGTAGCACAAAAGCAGACAGACAATATATAAACAAATGGACATAGCTTTGTTCCAGTAAAGCTTTAGTTACAAAAACAGTGGGCCATAGTTTGCCAATTTTGGATGTAAATCTTCAAATCCCTGGAAAGTGAACATTAATTAAAATTTTTTGGAAAGACAATTTATTATATTGAAATAACAGACCCATTTGAAATTATGCCCCTGAATTATTCTTTTTCTTCCTTCCCTCCTTCCTTCTTCTTTCCCTCTTTTCTTTTTCTCCTCCTCCTTCCCCTCCTCCTTTTTTTCTTTTTTAAGATTTTATTTATTTATTTGACAGACAGAGATCACAGGTAGGCAGAGAGGCAGCCAGAGAGAGAGGAAGGGAAGCAGGCTCCCCGCTAAGCAGAGAGCCTGACGCGGGGCTCGATCCCAGGACCCCGGGATCATGACCTGAGCCAAAGGCAGAGGCTTTAACCCACTGAGCCACCCAGGCACCCCTCCTCCTCCTTTTTTTAAACAAATGTGCTTATATGCTATCTAATGTTTTAAACTGCAACTCAGGGGGCTCCTGGGTGGCTCAGCTGGTTAGGTGTCTCCTTGATTTCAGCTCAGGTAATCATCTCAGGGTTGTGAGATGACGCCCTGCCTCAGGCTCTGTGCTGGGCATGGAGTCTGCTTAAGATTCTTTCTCTCTCTCCCTCCCTTTGCCCCTCCTCCTCCCCTCCTTTAATTTATGAAAATAAATTAAAAAAATAAATAAACCACAACTAGATCTCAGTGCTTTTCAACTCCAAAGTCCTATAAGTCCCAAGATCACCAATGAGATACGAATGTGCAATTAACATAAATAGAAGTGATATTTGAGGGCAAGATAATTCTGTTGGGCATAAGATAGATAAGAGCAAAAGGTTAAGCAGCTGTTCTAATGCTTAAACCTAAGCAAGAAATGCTATAAAGACATATGGGAAGCATAGTATGGAATAACTCTGAAATGTTAAGAAGCAACTGCAGCAAACAGACCAATATGGGCAGGAGAGGCGAGCAAGTTGCTCTTTCTGAGCAATAGTGATCTGCCATTCTATGGTGCAAAGTTCTTTCTGTACAAACCAAAATGATTTTCAAGTGTACCCAATGTGTAAAGAATCACTGGTCAATCTTTCTGTCACACCCACACACAGAGATTACCCAGTCACTACAGAGTAAAGAGATAATGACACACTAACAGGCAACATGAGACGGTGCACCTTATAATAAATGAACAAGAAGCTTCTTTTCTTTCACAGGAAAATTGGCTTCCTTTCTTTTTTAATCTCAATAGGACCTTCAAGTCTATCAGTTGATATTTGAATTTCTGAGCAGAATCATGTAAGGAACAAATTTTGTTTTTTAATTCCCAGATACAGTGAATACTCCCTAAAGAACAAAGCAGCAAAGGGAAAGAAACACAAATTCACCAGTAGTTGAGACTGGCATTATCTCTAATGGCCGCTTCGTTAACACTACAGTAACCGTTTAATCTGGGACACTAAGATACACTATATTTCCTGCACTCTAAGTAAGAGGAGACTTGAAAGGCTTTCAGGAAAAAAATAAGATTGGTAGCAAATGGCATGAAAGATGAAGCAAACAGCAAAGGAATGATTTCTGGAGGTAATTCAGCTCTTCCAGTTTGCTGCATCACTTTTAGTCGAGGGGAGAGGGGAACCCAGGGATTATTCTAATATAAAGTTCGTATTTCAAATATACATAATAGTAGACATGAAAATTCCACAGGTTTCTCAAGTTCAACCTGTCCACAATCAAATTCGTCATACCCCTCCTCACAATGAAGGGTTCCCCGATCCTCTTGGTCAATCATACCCAAAAGCTGGGTCATATCTTCTGATTTTTTTCTATATATCCCTAGTTTGACTGAATGAATGAGTAGGTGCATATTTTTCTCTCATCCCAGTGGTCCTGTGAATGCTGTTCCTTCTGCCTAAAATGCAGGTCTCCTCTAATTTAGTTTAACTAGAAGTCACTGCTTTGTGTCTCAGCCTTAGGTGTCACCTCCTCCTAGAAGCCTTCATCATAACCTCTCACATTCATTCTTTGCTGCTTTGGTAATACCTGTTCCTGTCACATGATTTGGTAAGCATTTCTTTACCTGTCTGGTTCCTCCCACTACTGGGTGAACTTGAAAGCAGTGCATCTGTCATTCATTCATTTGTTCATTCACTAACCCAAATATTTTGGAGTAGCTACTATGGAACTCATATCATTTTAGGCACTGAAGATTCAGCAGTGAAAATAGGTGAAGATTTCAATCATGAGAGTCTATGTTTCAGTAAAGAAAGAGATGAATAAGTAAACTGTATGGTATGACAAATGTTGATAAGCCTTATCAGAGAAAAATAAGGCAGGGAAGAGGAATACTGAGTGTGTATATATGGAGGAAGGTGGTATTCGGAATTTAAAATAGGGTTCTCAGTGAATGTTTCATTCTCAGTGAATGCCTCACTGAGAATGGGGCTTTTGAACCAAGAATAGAAAGAGATGAAGTGAGCCGGGCATGTAACTGGATGATGTGTGCTCCAGACTAGCGGCTACAGCAAGTGCAAAGGGCAGAAGCATACCTAGTGTGCTCAAGGAATAGCAAGGAGGCTAGTGTGGCTGCAACTGACGAAGTGAGAGCAGAAGCTAGGAAAAGAGACAGAGGGAATTCATGTACAATAGCCGATAGGACCCAAAGACGTCAGCTTTTATTCTGAGTAGAGCAGGAAGCTAATGGAGGATCTGGGGCAGTGGAGCAATATAATCAGCCCTCTGTCTTAAAAAGATCACTCAGGCTGATATCTTGAGAACAGATGGTAGGGGGGGCAACAATGAAAGCAGGGGAAGTAGAACACCACTGCAATGACTCAGATGAGAGGAGAAGCTGGCTTGGACCAGAGCAACAGTGTGGCAGCAGTGAGACAGGAACTACTGATGGGATATGGATACAGGGTATAACACAAAGGAGTCAAAATTAGATCCAGGATTTTCGGCTAGAGCACAGGTATAGAGTTGCTCTACACTGAGATGGGGAAGACTGGGGAGAGTAGTCTGGGAGGGACAGATTAGGAATTTGTTTTGTGACATGTGAGTGTGAGTTGCCTGGTGTAAAGTGTTTAATGATGATGATGATAACAATACCTAACACTGAGCCACTATGGCAGGCTACTTTGCACACTTTGCTTATATTTACTTATTTAATATTCACAATAATCACATGCAGTGGGTATTAGTATTATTCTTTTTTTAATAGGTGGGGAAAAGTAGGTAGCTGAGCCAAGATTAAATGCAAGCACCTGACTCCCTAGAGTCTAAGCCCTTAACCTATGCTATACTGCTTCTGTGACGGAAATACCACGATGGAGGTCAGAGAAGATGCCTGAAGAAGTTTCAGTCATCAATATAGCGATGGTAGTTAAATCCATGACCTGGATGACATCATCAAGGGAGACATGTAGGTAGAGAAGAGTCCACAGATTGGGAAGTAGGCAGCAATATGAGGGAAAACCAAGACCATGATCTCTGAACTCCAAATGAACAGTGTTTCATAGCAGGAGAGGAATGGACTATGACAAATTTGCTAACAGGTCAGGTAAGGAGGCAGTAGGATCCTTGGAATAATTATACAGAAGAAAACTTAGTAAGAACAGCTTTGGTGGAGTGGTGCAGGTAAAACCCTGATTAAATAGGTTTAGCAGCAGAAGGGAGGGTAGAAACTGAGGCACCAAGAAACTTTTTTTTTTTTTTTTTTTTTTTTTTAAGAGGATCTGTTTTGATTCACCATAGAAAGAAAAACTGAAATGAAAAAGTGTGTGGGGGGCACTGCTGGAGTAAGGAGGAGCTGGAGTAAGAAGAGTCTAGTGGAGGAGTTGGCCTCGGCTGGGAGCACAGACAGTTCATCCCTTGCACACGAGGGGAAACAGAGCATACGGGCATGGACACAGACGGATGTGGTGGCAGCACATGCAAGGGTTTTCTTCTGATTGATTCTAGTTTTTCAGTGAAGTAGGAAGCAAGGTCATCAGCCGAAAGAGAGAACAGAGTAAAAAAAATTCTGGAAACTTAAGGAAAAAGGAGGGGGTGTCAAATAGTTATCTAAAAATGAGATATTAAATGAGTTTAAAAAAAATGAAGACTGCCTTGCTCCTCCTTATATCTGGATAGCCTAGCACAGTCCCTAGTTTGTTTGAGACACTAAGACTTGAGCTTGAGAACCACTGTTTTTTATTTTTCAGGTTTTTAAAGATTTATTTATTTGAGAGATTGCCCAAGAGAGCACATGAGTGGGAGGGCACGGGGGAGAGAGAGAGAATCTCAAGCAGACTCCATGCTGAGCAAGGAGCCTAATGTGGGGCTCAATCTCATAACCCTGAGATCAAGAGCTGAGTTCAAGAGTCAGATGCTTAAGTGACTGAGCCATCCTGGTGCCCCATTCCCCCACTTTAAAGAAAAGGATCCAGAATGAAGGTAAGCACAAAGTATGATTTGTTATAGAGAAGAAAATCTGGGAAATATAAAACAGAACGTAGATGTGAGTACACATATTTAAGAGCAGTCATAAATATCACACAATGTTTACTCTTTAGAATTAGGTAAAAACACTATAACCACACATTACTTTTCAACCATGCATTCTCTAAAACATAACCATTTCTAATGATGCCATTTGACAACTGAGAAAGTGTAAGAACATGAGAAAAATATATTTGACAGTACATTAACAGGATCTGCTAGAACAGATATATTTTTGGTGATTTTTATAGAGTTAAAGCGCCCCCCGCTCCTCAAAGTGACATAATAGTTCAGAGAAGAATTCACAAACTCAAATGCCTTCAGGATTTACAGCAGGTAACAAAATGAGTGAAACAGGCTGAGGTAAGGACAACAGGGAGTTGCAGGGATTGTGGCAAACAGGCAACTGAAGGGTACAGTGGCTACTCAGCAGAAGCTACTGTTGCCACGTAGAAAGCATTCTATTTTGCCAGATCTTCTAATTCTTAAGATAGATACTCTACTTTTTATGTGAAAACTTTCAGTATTTGAAATTTTGGCAACTAATTCAAATTTATAAACTGTGCTCAGGGCATACAAAACATGTTTGTGGGAAGCATTCAGGCCCCTGAGCTACCGGGTGTACTTCTGAATGACAGAACATCAATATGGAGTAGGTGAAAAACGGCACCAACTTTCAGAAAAACTTGGTTTCGGGGTAGACGCTGCCCATTACTACTAACTGGGTGACCTTTCGGAGCTTGTTTATTCATTTGTAAAATGTAGTTTCATGAACTCTCCTGTTTAATTCATTGAGTGGTTATGAGTGGTAAGATTACAAAGTAGGTCAAAGCGTATCATAAAGCTCTGTGTACATATAAGCAAATAGCTGTGAGATAGTGGAAAATATATATTGGTCTCTGCCCCTGGTTCTGGGCACAAAGCTTCTGAAAACCTTATAATTTCCTAATTTCCCAAGTGAGAAGAGCACTGTGAGCATCCCTTGTTTTAATATTTGGTCTTTGACTCCATTCTGGACACAGAGCTCCTAAAACCCTTGTAAATTCCCAAGTGATAAGAGCACTAGGAACATCTTTTGTTCGATGAGACAACTCTCGGTAGGCTCCTACATAAGTACTGGTCATCAGAACAGAACAAGCCATGATTAAAGGCTTGGGTTTTTTGGCCCCACCTCACACTCCAGCCTTCAGAGAGGGAGAGGGGCTAGAAATGGAATTTATAATTGGCCATGCCTACGTGAGGAAGCCTCAATAAAACCCCAACAGTACAAGGTTCAGAGAGCTTCCAAGTTGGTGAACACATCATACCAGGAAAGTGTCATACTCCCTCTCCACAGGGACAGAAACTCCTGTGCCTGGAATCCTCCCAGACCTCACACTACGTAGCTCTAGCTTTGGCTATTCTGTTTCTGTTATCGCATATTTTAAATAAACTAGTAAACATAAGTGTTTCCCTAAGTTTTGTGAACTGCTCTAGCAAATTAAACCTGAAGAGGACATTGTGGGAGCCTCCAATTTGTAGCCAAACTGGACAGAAGCTGTAGGTAACCTGGGGACCTATAACTGATGACTGGCATCTAAAGTAGGGTGGGAGCAGTCTTATGGGACTGAGCCCTTAACCCGTGGGCTCAGACTCTCTCTAGGAAGACAGTGTCAGAACAGAGTTAAATTGTGGGAAAACTAGCTGATGTCACAAAAAATTGCTTGGTATCAGGAAAAAAAAAAGCTCTACACATTTGGAGACCACAAATGAAGTATTTTGTATGAATAGTAAACACACAGGAGAAAGACTCACAGGAGGTAGACTGAATTGAACTTTTCCAGTATGATGGCTTTAAAGAGGCCTAATAGGGTAGGCTAAGAACATTTCATATCTCTGTATTAGATCAGTTCCTCATAAAATGTAAATACAGATCACTTAGCTCATGGAGTTCTTCAAATATCTTAAAATTATAACATCTTTTTCAAGTGTTAAGTGTCGTGTAATTACTTGGTTAATCAAGTATTTGCTTGGTATGGCCAAATGCACTAATGAACCTGTATATAGTACTTCCTAAAAAGCTGAGTACCTTCTTGGCTCTCCTAACAATGGTGAGCAATTTAACGGAGCTAGCTTGGAAAAAGCTGTTTCAGGTTTTCAGGGTTTTTCCCTGCTTTAAGGGGAAAAGCTTACAATGGGCTAAACAGTAACAGTTCTGTAACAGACTCGGGTTTATCCGTTCCCTATTGTGAATGCTTGTGCAGACACTCCTCTCATTAAATGGTGACGCAGGAATAGAGAAGTGACTGGCTGGTCAGGTTCAGGAAATAACGTAGGAAAGCGAGGAAGCAGTCCTCCTAGCCATGATTTATAAATTCAAATTCAGAGCTTAAAATCCTTCCATCTACCTACTTTTGTACAAATATGTTTAATGGAAACACCTCTTGATTAACTGTTGTTCTCTTTATCCTGGACCATTAAACGATACATGAGGGGAAGGCTAAGAAAGTCTCAAAATTTATGGGAAACTATCCTGGTTAAAAACTCCCTATAATCATATTGTAGTAACTTTGTATGGTTACAGATGGTAAGTACACTTATCATAGTGAGTGTCTCATAATGTAATTAATTATAAAATCACTATCTCATACATTTGAAACTAATACACGTCAACTATATTTTAATTAAAAAAAATAAACTTCCTACCATATACTGTTCTATGAGATTCTTTATTTTCAGCTTTCGTTAAACCACAACTGGCCTGGCAAGTTTGACAAACCGAGTCTCTTTGACCAGCCTATTTCCTGTAGCTTAGTGTGGAAATAAGCTGAACGATGGCAACTTGAAAGATTTAAAAGGCTCCATTTTAAAAAGTTTTTCACAAAAATAAAAGTTTTTCATTTAAAAGCACATTTCTGGTAAGATTATGGGTAATGCTCTTTTCCTGTTGGTTTTCCAAACTCTCAAAATGACTTACTATAATTTTAAAAATTTTATGTTAGAATAAACCTGCCATAAAAAGAATTCTCCTCCCAATAACAAAAGAATTCTGACAGTCACATTTGCTCATAGATGTTATAATGAGATTGTTCAGCATCATTTCCCCCCTTTCTTTAAAGTTTTTTTTTTTTTTTAAGATTTTAGTTATTTATGTGACAGAGAGAGAGCATGCACACACATAAGCAGGGGGAGCAGCAGGCAGAAGGAGAGGGAGAAGCAGACCCTGCTAAGCAAGGAGCCTGACACAGGGCTCGCCGATCCCAGGACTGAATCGGACCTGAGCCAAAGGCAGATGCTTAATCAACTGAGCCACCCAGGTGCCACTCCCCGCACACCTTTTTAAAAGTTTTTATTTAAATTCCAGTTAGTTAACATACAGTGTAATATTAGTTTCAGGTGTACAATTTAGTGACTCAACACCTCCATATGACACCCAGTGCTCATCTGCTTAGCATCTTTTATGAGAGTAAAACTCAGTAGTGTGATTTAGATATCTCCAAATTAATAAAATGCTAGTTTGAACTACTGAAAAAGACTCTTTAAGACCTTAATAAAGAAGTAAGTTGACTAGAGATAAAATCCGAAATTAAATTATTACCCTCAAAGAAGAAAGTAAAATGAGTTTATAGGAAGCTATTTATTAACATCTTCTAAGGTTAAATCTTTTATTTATTTATTTTTTTTTTCAAGTAATCTATATACCCAGTGACGGGCTTAATCCATAAACCAAGACCAAGAGTCACATACTCCACTGACAGAACCAGCCAGGCACCCAAGCAAGGTTAAATCTTTTAAACTTCGGTTGTAACTAATATGAAAACAGGGTAATTATACAGCACAGTGATTAAAAATGTGAGCTCTGGAGTCCAATTACCTGGGTCCAAATTTTAGCTTCTTAACTTACGCTGTGAACTTGGGCAGGTCACTTCCATAAACTTTAGTTTCCTCATTGTAAAACAGGGAGAATAATTATTTCAGCATTATTTTAAGGATTAAGTGAGAGGATTCCTGATTTTCTTTCTTTTTTTTTTTTCTTTTTTTTTTTTTTTTTTTAAATTTTATTTCTTTATTTGTCAGAGAGAGAGAGGGAGAGAGAGCAAGCACACGCAGACAGAACGGCAGGCAGAGGCAGAGGGAGAAGCAGGCTCCCCGATGAGCAAGGAGCCCGATGCGGGACTCGATCCCAGGACGCTGGGATCATGACCTGAGCCGAAGGCAGCTGCCTAACCAACTGAGCCACCCAGGAGTCCCCTGATTTTCTTTCTTAGGCCATATAAATTTATGTTGCAAAATACAGTGAAACAGCTAAGAAGCACAGTGTGACCTAGTTCGGCTATGCTGTAGGTGAACCATGACTCCACTCTGTATAGCAATAAATATTGCCACTTTGGGTTGATTCCAAAATGAGAGCTACCTTTGTTCCCTAACACCATGTTATAAGTTCTTAATAAGTCTTCTTTTGGTATGTTTTTTCTATAAATTATATCAATATTTTCTATAATCTAGTCTTCTATACGAGGTCTACACAAGGTTGTTTTTACTAAAGTAGAGATGTTAAAAACTGATCACTTGGAATCTACTTTAAACTGTATAATAATTAGTGATGTGAAATTGCTTTGAGAAATTCTATTTGGGGGGCACCTAAGTGGCTCAGTGGGTTAAGCCTCTGCCTTCAGCTCAGGTCATGATCTCAGGGTCCTGGGATCAGGGTACCCCGCATCGGGCTCTCTGCTTGGTGGGGAGCCTGCTTCCCCCTCTCTCTCTGGCTGTCTCTTTGCCTACTTGTGATCTCTCTCTCTCTGTCAAATAAATAAAAATTAAAAAAAAAAAATCTTAAAAAAAAATTCTATTTGGGAAAGAATATACAGCTACCAAAGAAACTTCCTCAACAATTCTACTGAGTATTTATACAACTGACCCTTAAACACACTGCCCTGTCAAATCTACATGTATCTTAATTTTTTATAACTACAGTACAGAACTGTAAATTTATTTTTTTCTTAAGATTTTCTTAATAACATTTTCCTTTCTCTGGATTACTTTATCGTAAAAATACAGTATGTAAAATATATAACATACAAAATATGTGTTGATCAACTGTTTACATTATTGGTAAGGTCAACAGTAGGCTATTAGAGTTAAGTTCCTGGGGAGTAAAAAAAATCATACAGCACTTTTTGACTGCAGAGAGGGTTGGAGGCCCTGACCCCAGGCACTGTTCAGGGTTAACCATAATGATGCAAATGTCTATAGGATTAATTCTTTCTAGATATGGACCTGTTAATTTAACTCAAACTCAAATGTCTACTAGAAATTTTATTGTGACATGTGGGTAAATTATATGACTCTCTATTTCAGATTGACAGCAGTAACTGAATCAAGCTATTCAATCTAAAGTCTCTTCAAATTTGTTTATAAACAAATCAGGTGGGCTATATGAACACATAAAAACCAGTCACAACTAAAATATTTACTTGAGAATAAAATGGAAACGATTTGATCTTTAAAACAAAATTTCAAAGTAACAAAACCACCC
Source organism: Enhydra lutris kenyoni (assembly GCF_002288905.1). Classification (NCBI taxonomy): domain Eukaryota; kingdom Metazoa; phylum Chordata; class Mammalia; order Carnivora; family Mustelidae; genus Enhydra; species Enhydra lutris. The sequence continues at coordinate 20,500,080 of NW_019154104.1, read as the reverse complement.
AGTAAAAAAACAAAAAACCCAGAAAAACAAAAAATGATGGGATTTTTATATTCACATTAACTCTTAGTAATTTATACCCAATGACAGTAGTGTTTTCTTATACTGTTAAATCTGAATTATTTCCTAGCACTTACTTAAACAATGATAAATCCTGACAAAAATGTTAGAAATGTGTTTACCTATTTATATATATATTCTTAATTCTAAGGAAATAGGAACATTAAATAACAAATACTTGAAAAGCATGTACAGAAGGAATATCCCATATGATGACAGATTATTTGGTAGACAACTAATTAAGATAGTTTTTTTTAGATTAGCAGCCCAGACTAAAAATGACAGAATCCCCAAAGATAAATTTCTGTACTTTCACTCACTTCACCCGAAATTTAATTTAGACTGAAAAAAAGCATTTGCAATGAATGTAAAATTTGAGGTACATTCAATTTCCACTTGAACTTATTAACATTTTCTCCCATTTCTGTCAATATTGAGCACTAAGTAAAACCCACTTGTTAAAAAATCCAGCTAATATGCTAATATGAACAGCTTTGCAAGATCAAATTAAACACCTAGCCTTGTGGAAATAATACTTTTTCAACCTATTTGCTTTCTTTACTGGACTTTAGTATAAACAGACACACAGTTAATATCATAGATAGCAACTTTCCAATTAATTTCCATATATAGTCAAATCAATTCCTGTATTATAAAGAAACAAATGTCAGTGCTATACTGGGGGTGTAACTCCTTATAAAGCAAGCATGAATGTGGCATCAAACTTACTTTTCCAAAGAAGCCTTTGAAGAACTTCCTTTCCTGGAGGAACAGGGGGACAAGTCGAGCGCTATTATTGTATGGGCTAAATGTCCCAGGGTTTCACACCAATAAGCACATACAGAAGTTGGGTAAAGGGCAAAGTAGGAGAAGGGGAGGGAGTGAGAGTTTTAAAGAGTTATCCATACCAGGAGTGACAGGGAAAAAGGAAGGGTGCATGAAAATGCAGGGAGACATACTGTATGGCCTAAGAATCCATAGGAAGAGAAGAAATCAGAACCTGTATCCATGCAGAGCAACTAGTTAGTTTAGTATTCTCTATTTACTTCTGAAACAGAGATTATCCAAATTTGGCAGCAGAGAAAAAGATTAAGACATACTGGTTTGGTGAGATTTGTATTTTAAATTTCCTAATAGTGAGCAGTAAGTACATTTTTCAATTTCCATATACATCTTTCAATTTAAAAATCAGTGGTCTACTATATGGAAGTCATCAACTTAAAAAAAAGTCCACATTTGGATAACAGCATAATCACATAAAAATGCAATACATAAAATTAAATTATGAGTGTGCAGCAAGAATCTTTGTCAGACTTTTTCTTACCAAGTTCAAGATGTCACTTAGAGAATCTTTACTCATCCATTGGGATCAATTTGTAAGTATGAATATGTGTGGGCTGATCAATGCCACAACAATCATGGGGAAATAACAGATATGTTCTATTCTAAACAGATAATACATTGTCTTTAAAGAACACAAAGGTAATGCTTTCACTGCAGGTGAAAAAAAATGTATCTGTGGACCACAACTGAAATTTTTAAAACAGGCTTTCGTTTTCTTTTAAAATGATACTGTTTTAGAATAATGAAACTTGCATTGACAATTATAAGTATGTAACTCTGAAACTATGTAGATAAGAGAGACATCATCTCTGGTTCCAGTACCAATTTTTAAGCTTGTAGAAATTTTGAAAGCTGGCCACCATTTAAGATCAGAAGAAGTTATATGAAGTAGATGGGTTCTAACCCAAGCTATCTTAACTTTATATTTCCTAATTTTGGTTGAACTATTTAAGCCTTTAGTTTTTATAATCAGTTTTTAATGTTGGATAAATGCCCAGAAAAAGACAAATGTACTGAAATTTTACTCTCTTGGACAATTTATAAACTCATTCACTACTCTCAAACACTGAAGAGTTTGTTTCCTACCTATGTTACAAACAGCATCAAATATTTCCAAAAAATGTTTTGAATTTAAGCTGGAAAAACAATAAATTGGGGTAGTTACTGCAATAAGACTAAGTTTACTTCTACTGCCAAGTTTGGTGACCCTAGTTTTGTTAGACTGTGAGTGACCATCAGCTTTTAAAGATACAGCCAAAGATAAAAGATTCACCATTCTTGAGGGAGAGGGAGGTGAGGGAAAGAGATCTGTTAATATTTAGTTCGGCTCCCATAAAATCTCTTGTTAAACATGTAGTATGCCCTCTTTTCTTCAAAGACCTCAGTTGTTAATGAAAAAAGTTGACGTGCAAAATGCATTAAAAGATAGTTATTAGAGAATATTAGTGCTTTTTTCTAAAAAAAAACAAGTTATGATTCTTTTACCTGCTAAAATAAGAACATATATTAAAGCAAATATATCAAATAGTGAATAAAAAAACAACATATTAGAAACTGTCAGTATAATGGAACTAGTCTAAAACCAAGACAGAGAGGGAGAGACATTTAGAGACAATGGGAAGAAAAGACCTTTAAAAGGAAAGAACATCTTGGACCAGAGTCAGCAAGATAACCAAAGGCCCGATACACCTTTTACAAAATAAACTAATAAATGATGTTACTACTCACCCTTCAACTATGTCAATAAAGGCACTGAAAATGGGCAATAGTTGTTTCTGCCATTTATCGTATATGATCTAAGTCCTAAAGTGGCTAATTTGTGCACGTATGTCACAAAACAAATAAGTTGAAAATAGCTGTAATTAACTTCATCATACAAAGTAAAAAGAATTTAAACACTTATGCTCTGAGAAGCAGGTTTAAAACTTAATCTTAAAAAAAGATGATCCTCTTTAGTTTTATCTTTTCATTTGAGAATATTAATTATGCAGGTAACTTCTAGTTGATGTTAAAGTGATCCTAAATTGTAAGGGACTACTTTGAGGATAAATAAGAACTATATTTGCAAATTATCCGGCTTCTTCAATTATTTGCAAATTTAAAAAGCTCCAGAATGTCACATTTTTAGTTCAAACATCATTCAAGTGATAGGATTAAGATGTTTGTTTTGCTACTTAACTTGTACATCTGAGCTATGTAATTATTTAATTTAAAACTCTGGCATTCAAATTAGTTCCATAAACATGTTATTTCTTCTTTAATCTGTAAGCCTGTACACTTCCACATTTGCTTCCATTTATTTGAAACTCTAAGGAAGAAGACATAGATTTTGGCACAATATAAGCATCTGGTACAGCAGATTATAAATGTCAGATGAATGTTTGGTAAGGGTGGGGAGGCAATTAGAAATTTCTTCATAGTAAAAATATGAAAAGACAAAAATCTAAAATATTTGTGGACTAATATGGTCTGAGAAGAACAACATCCTGAAGACTTCCGACTTTCTGGAAACTTCTCAGTATAGCATTAGAAAGAGTATTTATAGGAGGAAGTTTCATTGAGTACAATAAACAGGAAATTGACCCCAAAATTCAATCTTATTTTTTAAATACATGTTTATCTATGTGAACTATGCACAACATTTGCCCCAAGTCTCTTGGATAGCATTAGTCTGAAAAATTTTAAATAACTTCTTGAATGAAAAGTTCAGAAGTGGTCAATTTCCCCTCAGTGTTCAAAAGTTTAAGTATGTCCGGAAAAGCAATCAACATACTTATAAAACTTCGTATTAGTCATAAATGACCACATGGAAGTACGAACCATTTAGAGATAAACAAAAGGCTTTCATAAACTTTAAGACATTAAATGTAAGATAGGGTTATGATAATTGTTATGAGATTTGATTTGACCATATTGAGGACTGAATTGTTTTCTGTATATTCTAGAAATAATTTGAGTGGCTACTATGTGCCAGACACTGTTCCAGGCATAGGTATAATTTTTTAAATGGCAATTTGGTTTCTATTTCTGGTGAAAAACAAACTCCTTAAATTTTTTTTATCTAAACAGTCCTCCATCTCAAGTAGGACTTGAGATGTTTATAGTTTATAATCTTCATGATCAAAAAAATAAAAAGGTAAAAAAATTCACTCAATTAAAAAAATTCTTCTTTTTAAAGTTTATTTTAATTCCTACACCCAACGTGGGGCTCGAACCCATGACCCAGATCAAGAGTCACATGCATTTCTGACTGAGCCAGCCAGGTGCCCCTAAAAAAAATTAGTTTTAAAACTAAATGGTGAATAGTGGCTATCTCTGTGATTACAAAAAATTTTATGTACTGTTTTTACTCATTTGTATTTTACACAATGAACTTATACAATCTATATAATGAAGAGATGCTTCTAGTTAAATGTAGGCTAAAAAAAACTAGTTAAGAGGATTCACTGCTCATTAAACTAAAATACCATTTCTTAATGTCTTCTGTGCAAATTAAAATCATCCCTAGTTTTCCCTTATTTAGACAGTGAACATGAAGCCATGCTCTGAATTAGAAGACTTTCTAAAGGCTCATTCCACAATGACCGTCTATCTGCAAGTTATGTAAGTTAAAATATTTTGGTAACTATTTGTAGTTTGTTTCAGGTCTATTTAATCTATTCACTGATTTGCCTGTTGTTTTCAGTCATTAGTATTATGATGTTGAAATATTCTTTAATGACTAGTAGGACAAATCATTGTATTACTTTAAAAATTTTCCAAGCTAAACTTACTCTTTTAGTGAAATTGGAATTATTCTGTTAAAGAAGAGATTGAATTTATGTTTCTTGGAAAATTACATTGTCCGAGGGTGTATTTAACTGGAGAATATATTCAGATAGACATGACAAGTCTATAAATTATAGCTTCACATACCATAACAGATGAAAGTAAGTCCCCTTAACATTAATGATGACTAGAATAGGAAGGGCTTCAATCATTTAAGAATTTAAATGACCATAATCTGAGGTAAATGGTATGTATGTATGTATAGGGAGTATACCATATGTCTACATATTGGGGGTTCTTTTTTGTTCCTTGCATACTATAATCAGTTATTTCTCTCCTCCTTTCCCTTTTACAACAGATTCACAGACATTTGTTCCAAAATATAATACACTTCTCTAAATTGGTTGCTTCTTTAATCTTGTATCTTTTATAATGAGGGATTATGGATGAGAGATCATATAAAATATACCAAGCAGAAAGGTTTTGATAAGCAAATTGAGGGGGGGGGAAAAGCACTCATTAGTAGCCAAACTTGTGGCAGCCTACCATACCAGCAAACCCAAAGCAAACAAGTATTTATGCTGTCTGGGGCAAGGGCATGCAGAAGTAATGGTTAAAGCTTTCACAGCAAAGAGTTTGGAAAAAGGCCACACATTGGAGAGAAGGAAGGTTGTGAAGAGGATTGTCAGAGTTTATGAGACATTTCAAACCTATGCAAAATATGATATTAACACTTCTATGTGAACCTTTGTGAACTCTGAATCCATTCTCTCCTTTTATTAAATACACAAGGATGTGCCTGGGATTTAGTCTAAGGTATAACAGGCAAAGAAAATATTATTCATCCTGGAAGAGGACTCTCCATTTCAAGTATGCTGAAGTTTGTGAAAAAGGCAGGGGAAAGACACTGCTTATGTTAGAGGGGTGTACAGAAGGAATCTGGAGAGTAGTAGTCAAGATAGTAAGTCCTGCCCCAACTGTAAGCCTCACTAGCCATCATCACAGATAACTCTACCTTCCACTGTTTCTTAGAGTAAATTTAACATCAGCAATTTATAACCCAGTTATCACAGTTAGGTTAAGACACTAACTGTAACAGTTTTCTCTTGGTTTTAGAACATTATTCACCTGTAAGATTTCATACCACTTGTTTCACATGGGTTCTGAATCCAAAGTACCTTTTGGATAATGTCTGGCCTAAACCGACGAAGTTGGTCTTTATAATTTACGCCTTTGGACAGATAGCATGAGATGCTCTTTACCAGAGCCCACATCTTTTGCCTTAAGAGAAACACTGGTCTTACTGGATAGTGAATCACTAAAATTTACTGAACAAAATCTCTTCAGAAAATATTTCAGTATATAGATCAACAGTGGCAACCATCAAATACATACAGCTTTCAATCTTTTCACAGCGTCTTCGCAGATGTGCATTCCTCTTGACTCATCAACTTCTACATGGCCAAGGTACTGCAGAAAAGAAGAAAAAAGGGTTATTGCTATGCATATTGAGTAGCTACTATATGGTAGGTATTAGTTGGAAAAAAACTGAATATTAAAATTTCTGCACTCAAGAAACTGCCACTGTATAAGTTAAGATGCTACTTTATTTACCCTCAGTGTCCTCATAAGAATGAAATTCAGAATAAATGTCTCAAAAAATTGTTATAGAGAAGTGAAAAAGTAATGGTAGGCACTAAACGTTACCTAAATTTATTGGATCTGAAGATAACAACAGCCTGTGTTAGACACAGTTACTGTATCTCTGAACACAAAAATAATCCTAAAACAAAATGTATACATATGTAAATATATATACACACATACTGAAAAAGGCACAAATAAAAATAAGTTATTCAAAGGCTGAAGAGATCACATATCCTTTTATGGGGAGCACATAAGAGCAGGGCAGAGAACTAAAAAGACAAATTTTAAGAAGACAATACATTTAAAAGATGTGTAGAATTTGAAGAGGCAAAAACTGAAAGGCTGGGAAACCATTTTAGGTAGAAAGAATTTAAGAAAAGTTATAGGTGTGGAATAGCGTTAACTATCTATCAGCAAGTACTCCTGTCTGGCTAGGATTTGAGATATGTACAGCTGGGGAATCTGAACGCTGGAATGAGTCTCTACTTAATTCTAGAGTCAATAGAGAGATAATCAAGGTTATTTTTTTTTCCAAGACAATAATGCAATTCAAATTATACCTTTGTATGGGAATAGCCTTGGGAAAGATAAAGACAGGATGGTGAAAATATTACCAAAATGCTCTCTTTTAAAAAGGAAATTTGATCTGGTTCTGGGTACAACTGAGTAGACTCAATCTTCCCTGTCCCACCTATTGAATGAAACCATAAAACCTGAACAGAACATATTTCAAGTCCCTTTTGTAAGAGCAGAAAAGTTGTCTGAGAAGAATACAAGGATCCAAGGTATTTCTGAACTGGCAAGGAGTTTACCTCCCACTCTCCTGCTCCATTTTCCCCCTTCCCCTTTCTGATACTTCCAACTTGGACTTAATACAGCCAGAAATCCAAAACTGTGTGCTGTTGCAAAGAAAGAATTCTAGAAAAAGCACTCTAACTGTGGCTCAAGGATCAAATAAGGAAATGCCTTATCTTCAGAGAGAGTATAGGAATCTCTCTCCCTTTTACTTATCTCTTATTTTTCTTCTTACACCCCAGCTCCCAAAGCTATCCTGTACTGGTGGTAGCAGTGGAAACCTGCAAGAGCCTGAGAGCAGAACTTTCCTCTTGGTATAGTGAAATTGTGATTCCAGGAAGATGAACCCATGCCCTTTCTGCTTCTTTCCCCTCTTTGTATATCTCCCATCATTTGGCCCTGCGTGGATGTGAAATGGTGCGAACTCATGGGAGAGTAGAATAACTAGAGCCCCAGGACACACAGGCATAGAGAGTTTAAGTAACTTGCCCAAGGTCATTCAGCTAGTGAAAACTCAAACCCAAGTGGCCTGACCCAGAACACTCTTAAAATGCATACATGGAATCTTTAACTTTTACTCAAATCTTTCCAATACTGAGTAAGTGCATAAAACCCATGAATTAAAATAAATTTAGGAAAGTACTCGACTTCAGGTAACAAAATACTTGAGGAATCAATCATAACAATCATAAACTAAGACCAAAATATCTAAAGAATTGTAAGAGCTGTAATTCTGAATGAATATTATATAAACAGGAAGAATGCTCACTTTTTAGTGAATCAAATAATGTACTATATATATAGTTCTAAGTTGAAAGAATATAATCTTTCTGAATAACATGAAATCCAATCTGATTTCATGGGCAAATCTGAATAACATGAAATCCAATAAGATAAATATTTACATATTCTATTTTGGATTCTCAAATGCAATGAATTTGGCTACAAATTTTACACTTTCTATCTAGATCCACATTAGTTACATTCTTTGGTTTTACAGATGATGTACAGTGGTAAAGTAATGTTTTCTCAAATTCAATACCACTGAATCCATTATGGATACTGAGTATACATAAGAACCTCAAATTTTAGAAAATTTCTAAACTACTACATTAAAAATAATAATGTTTCATATCAATAAGAAAGGATGCTGATAGCAAATTTTCATCAGTGTACCTCTGTCTGGCTCACTACAGGATAGCTTTAACACAGATTCCATACTTAGTCATCTTTGCTTATCTTTTTCCTATTAAATTAGAAAAATACTAACTCAAAATTTAGGCTATCAGAAATGTCAAGTGTTTGGTAGTTCTGTCAACTAGTTCTAGATTTTCAGATTGATTTCACACTCAAGAAATAACAGAGTACTCCCTCACTGAGGCTGGTTCTTAAAAGTCAGATGCTACAGTGACAGGAATATCACACTAAAATTATTATTATTATTTTTTAGGATTTTATTTATTTATTTCTCAGAGAGAGAGAGAGCACAAGCTGAGGAAACAGCAGGCAGAGGGAGAAGCAGGCTCCCCGCTGAGCAAGGAGGCTGATGTGGGACTTGATCCCAGGACCCTGGGATCATGACCTAAGCCAAAGACAGGCACTTAACTGACTGAGACACTCAGGCATCCCTACACTCAAATTCTGGAAAGCTCTATTTTCAGCTTAGAAGACAATGATGAATGGATGTTTCAATACCTCTCTGGATGAAGTAAGCTCTAAAAACGATTTCTTTATGTTTTGTTGATATCTGGCCTTTTTCAAATACCAAAAATATATTCTTAATTTCCTGGTCCAACAAGTAAGGAAAATAAAGCAGTGGAAAATAGTAAAACCTACACCACTGTTCTGACATCTTAAGAAATTCTGACATCTCATTCTTAGCAACTTGTTTTATATACTACTAAATTCTTTTAGTCTGTTGTTTTGTTTTTTACTCTATCCTTAATCACTGACTTGAAATGCCAAATACATATTATTAAAAGTTACATTATCCTGGACATTCTATTTTGTTTTACTGTTACTCCTATTTTGACTTATTATAGTTTAAGACTCTTTTAATATGGGGGAGGAGCAAGATGGCAGAGGAGTAGGAGATCTAAATTTCGTCTGGCCCCAGGAATTCAACTAGTTATCAAACCATTCTGAACACCTACAAACTCAACAGGAGATCAAAGAATAGCAGCAATTCTACGAACAGAAAAGCAACTACTTTCTGGAAGACAGGACATGTAGAGTAGTGAATCCTAGGTGATATACGGGAAGATAGACTATGGGGGCTGGGGGAGGAGGGAGTCTCCATCAGCCAGCTCCCGGCAAGTGAGTGGCAGAGCACAAAATCAGAACTTTTAGAAGTCTGCTCCACAGAACGAACATCACTCCAGAGGCTAAATGGGGAGTGGAATCCTCACTGGGACAGTGGGGGTCTCAGGTCCCTTGGGGCAACGGAAAGACAAGGGGTACCTGAGTGTGGCAGAGCTCTCAGGTATTGGAGCAGGGAAGCTGGCTGCAAAGACAGAGTTGAGGAGTGGGCTCTCAGCTTGGGGTTTTCATAAATCATGATCCACAGCACAACTAGGTCACTACTCCTCAATCAAGGACCCAACAAGTGACAGATCCAGGGAGACTCCCCTTCCTCCCCCTGGAGGAGCAGCATGGGAGTACACTGCAGGAATCTGCTGGGTTTGGACATTCCAAACGGGGTTGTGTGCCAGAGACAGAAATGCTCGGTCACAGTACAGGTGAGCACAGAGTCAGCCGGAGACCAGGGAAACAGGACTGATGGACTGCTTTTCTCTAAGGTCTCACTGAGGAGTGGGGCCCAAGCTCTCAGCTCCTCCAGGGCTGGATACTGGGAGGCTGCCATTTTCATTCCCATCCTCCAAAGTTATATGCAAAGCTTTCAGGAAACAAAAGCTACCAAGAGCAAACCCGAATCTGAACAGATTACTTAGTCTGGCCCCTGGCAAGGGTGGTGCAATTCTACCTCAGGTAGAAACATTTGAGAAACACTGCAACAGGCCTAACCCCTGGAAAATCAGCAAGAACATCCAGCCATGACCAAGTTTACTGATCAATGAGAACACAAAACTCCAGTGCTAGGAGAATACAGCACACAGAATTTTTGGCTTTTTCCCCATGATTCTTTAGTCTTTCAAAATTAATTTTTTGAATTAAAAAAATTTTTTTTTCTATTTTTAAAAAAAATTTTATTGGGCAAAGTATGTGCTATAATGGTGAGTGCTGTGAAGTGTGTAAACCTGGCAATTCAGAGACCTGTACCCCTGGGGCTAATAATACATTATATGTGAATAAAAAAATTAAATTTTTTTTTCTTCTTCCGTTTTTTAACCAACATCTTATTAATTCCTTTTTTAAAATCTTTTTTAATTTTCATTTTCATAGTCATATTCTACCCCTTGATTGTATTTAACCTTATTTTTTGTGTATATATAAGTTTTTCTTTCTTTAAAATTTTGGGATACAGTTTTTTTTAAAGATTTTTAAAAAATTTATTTATTTGATAGAGAGAGAGATCACAAGTAGGCAGAGAGGCAGGCAGAGGGGGAGAGGGAAGCAGGTTCCCCACTGAGCAGAGAGCCCGATGTGGGGCTTGATCCCAGGACCCTGAGATCATGACCTGAGCCAAAGGCAGAGGCTTAACCCACTGAGCCACCGAGGCACCCCGGGATACAGTTTCTTTTAACAGACCAAAATATACCCTAAATCTAGTGTATGGTTTGTTCTAGTTTCCTGCCTGATCATGTTCTCCTTTTCTTAAAATTTTTTTCTTTTTTTCAACCAACTTCTTATCAATTCCTTTCTAAAAATATTTTTAAATTTTCATATTTATAGTCATAGTTTATCCATTCATTGTATTTACCCTTATTTGTGTGTGTGTGTGTGTGTGTGTGCGCGCGCGCACGTGCGCACGCGTATGATTTTCTTTCTTTAAAATTTTGGGAGGCAGTTTCTTCTAACAGACCAAAATACAACCAAAATCTGGAGTATGGCTCTATTCTGTTTACCACCCTGTTCATTCATATATATACATATATTTCCCCCCCTATATTTTCCCCCCAATTTTGGATCTCTTCTGATTTGGTTAGTGTGTGTTTTTCTGGGGTCATTGTTACCTTTTCAGCATTTTGTTCTCTCATTCATCTATTCTTCTCTGGACAAAATGACAAAAGGGAGAGACTCACCTCAAAAAAAAAAAAAAAAAAAAAAAAAGAACAAGTGGCAGTACTGACTTCCAGGGACCTAATCAACATGGACATTAGTAAGATGTTGGAACTAGTGTTCAGAATGACGATTATTATAAAGATACTAGCACGGCTTGGAAAAAAGCACAGAAGACATTAGAGAATCCCTTTTTGGAGAAATAAAAGAACTAAAATCTAACCAAGTTGAAATAAAAAAGGCTATCAATGAGGTGCAATTAAAAAAAGAGAGACTCTAACTGCTGGGATAAATGAGGCAGAAGAGAGAATCAGTGATACAGAAGACCAAATGATGGACAATAAAGAAGCTGAGAAAAAGAGAAACAAACTACTGGATCATAAGGGGAGAATTTAAGAGATAAGTGATACCATAAGACAAAACAACATTAGAATAATTGGGATCCCAGAAGCAGAAGAAAGAGAGAGGCAGAAGGTATACTGGAGCAAATTATAGCAGAGAACTTCCCTAATTTGGGGACGGAAACAGGCATCAAAATCCAGGAGGCACAGAGAACCCCCCTCAAAATCAATAAAAATAGGTCAACAACCTGTCATCTAATAGTAAAACTTATGTCTCAGAGATAAAGAGAAAATCCTGAAAGCAGCTCGGGGGACAAGAAGTCTGTAACCTACAACAACAGAAATATTAGATTAGCAACAGACCTATCACAGAGACCTGGCAGGCCAGAAAAGACTGGGTTGATATGTTCAGAGCACTAAATGAGAAAAATATGCAGCCAAGAATACTATATCCAGCTAGGCTGTCATTGAAAATAGAAGGAGAAATAAAAATCTTCCAGGACAAACAAAAACTAAAAAAATTTGCAAACACCAGCCCTGTAGGAAATACTGAAAGGGGTCCTCTAAGCAAAGCGAGAGCCTAAAAGTAACATAGACCAGAAAGGAACAGAGACAATATACAGTAACAGTCACCTTACCAGCAGTACAATAGCATTAAAATCGTAGCTTTCAACAGTTTACACCCCCCCCCCCCCCAAAGTAAAAGGGCAAAAAAACCCAAAAAAAAAAAAAAAGGTAAAAAATTTAAAAAAAAAAAAAAAAAAAAAAAAACAAGACTCATCAATATGCTGTCTGCAAGAGACTCACTTTAGACCCAAAGACACCTCCCGGTTTAAAGTGAGGGGGTGGAAAACCATTTAGATGCTAATGGACAGCAAAAGAAAGCTGGGGTGGCAATCCTTATCAGACAAATTAGATTTTAAACCAAAGACTGTAACAAGAGAGGAGGAAGGACACTATATCCTACTTAAAGGGTCTATCCAACAAGATGATCTAACAATTTTAAATATCTATGCCCCTAACATGGGAGCAGCCAATTATATAAGCCAATTAATAACAAAATCAAAGAAATACATCCACAATAATACAATAATAGTAGGGGACTTTAACACCCCCCTCATTGAAATGAGCAGATCATCTAAGCAAAAGATCAACAAGGGAATAAGGGCTTTAAATGACATACTGGATCAGATGGACTTCACAGATATATTCAGAACATTGCATCACAAACCAACATAATAAACATTCTTCTCTAGTGCACATGGAACATTCTCCAGAATAGATCACATCCTGGGACACAAATCAGGTCTCAACTGGTACCAAAAGAATGGTATCATTCCCTGCACATTTCTGGACCACAATGCTTTGAAACTAGAATTCAATCACAAGACAAAAGTTGAAAAGAACTCAAATACATGGAGGCTAAAGAGCATCCTACTAAAGAATGAATGGGTCAACCAGGAAATTAAAGAAGAATTTTAAAAATTCATGGAAACAAATGAAAATGAAAACACAACTTTTCAAAACCTTTGAGATACAGCAAAGGTGGTCTGAAGAGGAAAAGTATATAGCAATACAAGCCTTTCTCAAGAAACAAGAAAGGTCCCATGTACACAACCTAACCCTATAACCAAAGGCATTGGAGAAAGAACAGCAAAGAAAGTCTAAACCCAGCATAAAAGAAATAATAAAGATCAGAGCTGAAATCAATGAAATAGAAACCAAAAGAACAGTTGAACAGATCAACCAAAGCAGGAAGTGGTTCCTTGAAAAAATGAGTAAGATTGATAAACCCTTGGCCAGACTTATCAAAAAGAAAAGAGAAAGGTCCCAAATTAATAAAATCATGAAAGAAAGAGGAGAGATCACAACCAATACCAAAGAAATACAAACAATTATAAGAACATATTATGAGCAACTATATACCAGCAAATCTGACAACCTGGAAGAAATGGATGAATTCCTAGAGATGCATAAACTACCAAAACTGAACCAGGAAGAAACAGAAAACCTGAGCAGACTCATAACCAGTAAGGAAATTGAAGCAGTAATCAAAAATCTCCCAACAACAAAAACCCAGGGCCAGATGGCTTCCCAGGGGAATTCTACCAAACATTTAAGGAAGAATTAATACCCACTTTCCCGAAACTGTTTCAAAAAATAGAAATGGAAGGAAAACTTCCAAACTCATTTTATGAGGCCAGCAGTACCTTGATCCCAAAACCACACAAACACCCCATCAAACAGGAGAATTACAGACCACTATCCCTGATGAACATGGATGCAAAAATTCTCACCAGAAAACTAGCCAACAGGATCCAATAGTACATTAAAAGGATTATTCACCATGACCAAGTGGGATTTATTGCTGGGCTGCAAGGTTGGTTCAATATCCGCAAATTAATCAATGTGACACAATACATTAATAAAAAAAATAACAAGAACCATATGATACTCTCAATAGATGCAGAAAAAGCATTTGACAAAGTACAGCATCCTTTCTTGATCAAAACTCTTCACAGTGTAGGCAGAGAGGGTACATACTTCAATATAATAAAAGTCATCTATGAAAAACCTACAAGTATCATTCTCAATGGGGAAAAACTGAGAGCTTTTCAACCCTAAGGTCAGGAACTCGGCAGGGATGTCCACTATCACCACTGCTATTCAACATAGTACTAGAAGTCCTAACTTCAGCAATCAGACGACAACAACAACAACCACAACAACAAAATAAAACGCATCCGAACTGGTAAAGAAAAAAAATCAAACTCTCTGTAGATGATATGATACTTTATGCAGAAAGCCCAAAAGACTTCACCCCAAAATTGCTAGAACTCATCCAGGAATTCAGTAAAGTGTCATGATATAAAATCAAAGCACAGAAATCAGTTGCATTTCTATACACCAACAACAAGATGGAAGAAAGAGAAATTAAGGATTTGATCCTATTTACAACTGCTCCCCAAACCATAAGATACCTAGGAATAAATCTAACCAAAGAGGCAAAGAATCTGTACTCAGACAACTATAGAATATTTGTGAAAGAAATTGAGGAAGACACAAAGAAATGGAAAAACGTTCCATGCTGATGGACTGGAAGAATAAATATTGTGAAAAGATCTATGCTACTTAGAGCAATCTATACATTTAATGTAATCCCTATCAAAATACCATCAATTTTTTTTCCAAAAAATGGAACAAATAATCCTAAAATTTGTATGGAACCAGAAAAGACCCTGAATAGCCAGAGGAATGCTGAAAAAGAAAACCAAATCTGGTAGCATCACAATTCCGGACTTAAAGCTCTGTTACAAAGCTATAATCATTAAGACAGTATGGTACTGGCACAAAAACAGAAACAGATCAATGGAACAGAATAGAGAGCCCAGAAATAGACCCTCAACTCTATGGTCAACTAATCTTCAACAAAGCAGGAAAGAATGTCCAGTGGAAAAAAGTCTCTTCAGCAAATGGTTTTGGGAATATTGGATGGCCACATGCTGATGAATGAAACTGGACCATTTCCTTACATCATACATAAAAATAGACACAAAATGGACGAAAGACCTCAATGTGAGACAGGAATCCATCAAAATCCCTGGGGAGAACACAGGCAACAACCTCTTCAACCTTAGCTATAGCAACTTCTTCCTAGAAACATCACCAAAGGCAAGGGAAGCAAGGGCAAAAATAAACTACTGGGACTTCACCAAGATCAAATGCTTTTGCACAGCAAAGGAAACAGTCAACAAAACCAAAAGACAACCGACAGAATGGGAGAAGATATTCACAAATGACATTATCAGATAAAGGCCTAGTAACCAAAATCTATAAAGAACTTCTCAAACTCAACACCCAAAGAACAAATAATCCAATCAAGAAATGGGCACAGAAAAAAAAAAAAAAAGAAAAAAGAAATGGGCACAGGACATGAACAGACATTTCTGCAAAGAAGACATCCAGATGGCCAACAGACACGTGAAAAAGTGCTCCACATCACTCAGCATCAGGGAAATACAAATCAAAACCACAATGAGATAGGACCTCACACCAGTCAGAATGGCTAAAATTAACAAGTCAGGAAACGATAGACGTTGACAAGGACGCAGAGAAAGGGGAACCCTCCTACACTGTTGGTGGGAATGCAAGCTGGTGCAGCCACTCTGATAAACAGTATAGAGGTTCCTTAAAAAGTTGAAAATAGAGCTACCCTGTGACCCAGAATCTCACTACTGGGTATTTACCCCAAAGATACAAATGTAGTTATCCGAAGGGGCACATGCACCCAAATGTTTATAGCAGCAACGTCCACAAAAGCCAAATTATGGAAAGGCCTAGATGTCTAACAAGAGATGAATGAATAAAGAAGATGTGGGGTATATAACAATGGAATATTATGCAGCCATCAAAAAACGAAATCTTGCAATTTGCAACGATGTGGATGGAACTAAAGGGTATTAAACTAAGTGAAGTAAGTCAATCAGAGAGACAATTATCATGTCTCACTGATATGAGGCATCTGAGAAACAAGAAAGAGGATCATAGGGGAAGGGAGGGAAAAATAAAACAAGACAAAACCAGAGAGGGAGAGAAACCATAAAAGACTCTTAATCTCAGGAAACAAACTAAGGGTTGCTAGAGTGGAGGGGGGTGGAGGGATGGGGGGGCTGGGTGATGGACATTGGAAAGGGTATGTGCTATGGTGAGTGCTATGAATTGTGTAAGACTGATGAATCACAGACCTGTACCCCTGAAACTAATAATACATTATATGTTAATAAAATAATTAATATAAATAAATAAAGTAAGTTTTAATATGTTTTGGCATGATCATTTTAATTTTTCTCCCATAGAATTTTCTTGGCTATTTCCTGTCTTTAATCTTTGATATCAACTTTGGAATAATTCTGTTCAATTCCTGTCTAAAATACCCTTGGTGTTTTTGAGATTTTATTTATTTATTTGTGAGAGAGCAAGTGAGGGCACACAAGTGGGATGGAGGGACAGAGGGATAGGGAGAAGCAGACTCCTCGCTGAGCAGGGAGCCTGACTCAGGGCTCAATCCCAGGACCCTGGGATCATGACATGAGCCAAAGGAAGACACTTAACCAATTGAGCCACTCAGGTGCCCCAAACCTTTGGTGTTTTAATTAAGATTGCCTTAAGTTCACTAGCTGAGAAAAACTGATAATACTGACCTATTCCATCTACAGTATTTATTCAAGTCTTTTGTCTCTGAAGTTTTATGGTAGCCTTCAAATACACTCTTGTACATTTCTTTCTAGATTAGCAAATATATTCCATAGCATTGCACTGTTTAACATTCCCATCAAAATGTATGAGGGTTTCAATTTCCCCACATGCTCACCAGCACTTCATTTTCTTTCTTTCTAAATTATACCATCCTCCTAACAGGTGTAAAGTAGTTATCTTGTGTTTTTGATTTGTATGCTCCTAATCTATCTTTTCACATGCTAATTGGCCAATTGTATATCTTCTTTGGGGAAATATCAGTTTACATCCTTTGCTCATTTCTTTTCATTTTACCTATTTATATTTTATTTTTTAAGTTTTTATTTAAATTCCAGTTAGTAATGTCATATCACTTTCAGTTGTAAAATACAGTGATGCAACACTTCTATACATCACCCACTGCTCATCACAAGAAATGCATTCCTTAATCCCCAACACCCATTTAGCCCACCCCCCACCCACCTCTCCTCAGATAACCATCTGTTTGTTCTGTATAGTTAAGAGTTTGTTTCTTAGTTTGTCTCTTTTTTCCCTTTGCTTCTTAGATTCCACATTTAAGTGAAATTATATGGCATTTGTCTTTCCTTACTTGTTTCACTTAGCGTTATACTCTCTAGTTCCCGTTATTGCAAATGGCAAGATTTCATTATTTTTTATGACTGAGTAATATTTCATTGTATATACATACCACATCTTCTTTTTTTTTTTTTTTTAAGATTTTATTCATTTATTTGACAGAGAGAGATCACAAGTAGATGGAGAGGCAGGCAGAGAAAGAGAGAGGGAAGCAGGCTCCCTGCTTAGCAGAGAGCCCAATGCGGGACTCGATCCCAGAACCCTGAGATCATGACCTGAGCCGAAGGCAGCGGCTTAACCCACTGAGCCACCCAGGCGCCCCCATACCACATCTTCTTTAACAATTCATCAATCGTTGGACACCTGGGCTGCTTCCATAATTTGAATATTGTAGATAATGCTGCTATAAACATCAGGGTGCATATATGCCTCTGGATTTGTATTTCTGTATTCTTTTGGTAAATACCTAGTAGTGCAATTGCTGGATCACAGGGTAATTCTATTTTTAACTTTCTGAGGAACCTCCATACTGTTTTCCAGAATGGCTGCATCTGTTTACATTCCCACCAACCCTGCAAGAGGGTTCCCTTATCTCTGCAACTTTGCCAACACCCATCATTTCTTGTGTTGTTGATTTTAGCCATTCTGACAGGTGTGAGATAACACTGTAGTTTGGATTTGATGTGCATTTCCCTGATAATAAGTTATGCTAGTCACCTTTTCACGTGTCTGTTAGCCATCTGTATGTCTTCTTTGGAAAAAGTCCATTCAGGTCTACTACCCATTTTTTAATTAGGTAATTTGTTTCTTGGGTTTTGAGTTTCTTAAGTTTTTTTTTTTTTAAAGATTTTATTTATTTATTTGACAGAGAGAGAAAGATCACAAGTAGGCAGAGAGCAAGAGGGGAAGCAGGCTCCCTCCTGAGCAGAGAGCCCGATGCGGGGCTCAATCCCAGGACCTTGAGATCATGACCCAAGCCCAAGGCAGAGGCTTAACCCACTGAGCCACTGAGCCACCCAGGCACCCCTTTAAGTTCTTTTTAGATTTTGAATACTAACCCTTTGTCAGATACGTCTTTTGCAAATATCTTCTCCCATTCCATAGGTTGCCTTTTAGTTTTGTTGACTGTTTCCTTTTTTGTGCAGAAGGTTTTTATTTTGATGTAGTCCCAATAGTTCATTTTGTTTTTGTTTTCTTTGCCTCAGGAGACCTACCTAGAAAGAATTTGCTATGACCAATTTCAAAGAAGTTACCACCTGTGTTCTCTTCTGGAATTTTATGGTTTCAGGTCTCACATTTAGGTCTTTAATGCATTTTGAATTTATTTTTGTATATGGTATAAGAAAGTGGTCTAGTTTCATTCTTCTGCATGTTGCTGTCCAGTTTATTCAACACCATTTGTTGAAGAGATTGTCTTTTCCCCATTGGATATTCTTTCCTGCTTTGTTGAAGATTAATTGACTATATAGCTATGGGTTTATTTCTGGGTTTTCTATTCTGTTCCATTGATCTATGATCTATTTTTATGCCAGCATCATACTGTTTTGATTACTACAGCTTTGTAATATAACTTGAAGTCTGGAATTGCGAGGCCTCCAACTTTGTTTTTCTTTTTAAAGATTGCCTTGGGTATTTGGGGTCTACTGTGGTTTCATATAAGTTTCAGGACTGGTTGTTCTAGCTCTGTGAAAAATGCTGCTGGTATTTTGATAGAGATTGCATTAAATGTATAGAATGTTTGGGTACTACAGACATTTTAACAATATTTGTTCTTTCAGCCCATAAGCATGAAATGTCTTTCCATTTCCTTGTATTGTCTTCAATTTCTTTCATCAGTATTTTATAGTTTTCAGAGTACCGGTCTTTCATCTCTCTGGTTAGGTTTATTCCTAGGTATTGATTTAAATGAAATCCTCGGGGCACCTGGGTGGCTCAGTGGGTTAAAGCCTCTGCCTTCGGCTCAGGTCATGGTCCCAGGATCCTGGGATCGAGCCCCACATCGGGCTCTCTGCTCAGCAGGGAGCCTGCTTCCCCCTCTCTCTCTGCCTGCCTCTCTGCCTGCTTGTGATCTCTGTCTGTCAAAATAAATAAATAAAATCTTAAAAAAAAAAATAAAATAAATGAAATCCTCTACCTCTCTCCTCCTGGAGCTCTCATTAGGCCTGTTAGTACTATGGGCCTTTTTAATTTGTTCAAAGGCTTCCTCATCTCTTTTTTGGATCTTCTCTTTATCACCTTGTGCTGCACCCTCGGTAACTTCATCAAATCTATCTCCAGTTTACCACCTCTCTTTTCAACAAGTCTAATCTACTACTGAATCTACCCACTAAATTCAGTCATAGTAACAGTATTTTTCATTTTCAGAAGCTTAGATTTGATTGTCAGATCTATCTATTCCTTCTTTTTCACTGTCTTATTTTTGCCTTATGGTTTGAATTAATGATTTTATATATACATATTTTATAGTGTCCTCTATAGTCTATTAATTCAAGTTCTTACAGTGCTAATCTTCTTGTCCTTTATTGTATAATCCTTATTATAACTGCTGATCACTTCCACATATGATTTATAACTTTCTTTTTTAAATTGTAAATTCATCTTTACTGAAGCTCAACTTTTCTGGAAAAAAATCATGCCTTCTGGATTATACAGTGGTTTTACATTTGCTTCTAAAAGGTACCACAGGAGTATTTGTAGCCTAAGACCTACTGTATATTAATCTCAGGATTCTTACACCATGCAGGTTATAGCATATAAAGTCCAGATCAATGATTTCAATTTTTGGTGGGAGACGCCTCTTTTTCACCCAGGGTGTGAGCAGAGGCAAGTTTTTTTGTTTTTTGTTTTTTTTTTAATTTTTTTCGGTTTTTGTTTTGTTTTGTTTTTTGCTTTTTCTTCTAGTTCTCTATTTCACTGATTATAAATCCCACTGAAGGTTCTGGTTCTACAATGGGTTCTCAGTTCTAATGTTCTCCTTTTTATGAGTCCGGACCTATAGAATTAATGTTAAAACATCAGGCTCCATGCTCTGGGTGGAGTCTGCTTGACATTCTCTCTCCCTCTCCTTCTGCCCCTCATGCTTGTACTGTCTCTCTCAAATAAATAAATAATAAAATGAGAAAGTAGGGTTTTAGGGTCTCAGAGTTACCTTTAGTTGCTGAGATACGAATATAGGTTTCAAAGTGTTTACAAGGGATTTTATGCCATCATTTTGATCAGTTCAACTGGTCACTTATGGGTATTTATGCCAACAAAAAAAAAGGTGGGGGAGACTTAATGGAAAAGACAGAACAAAAATATCTCCTATATAGACTGCATAATCTATTTTGGAATGTGGAGATGGAAATCAGTGCTGTGCCTTCCTAGATGATGAGAAAAACATGCCCACTGAAATAAACATTATTAAAGAAGTCTCTTTTCTCTTCTGAGACACTATCTCACTGAAGAATTGCAGCTGATTTATGCTTTAATGGCTAAAATATTTGACACCAGGACTTCTTTTGTCTGTATGTCTTTTCCAAACTCCCTCTGAGTAAGGGACTTTCATTCACAAAAATGGACTTTAGAAAAATTAGTGTGTGGAATTTCATTCTTGGATGAATTAAGTCATTTTCCCTTTTCTTGAAAAAAATTATTTGAAAAGTAGACTTCCCCCCTTGTTTTGGTAATGTAGGCCATGAGAAGGAATGCACAGCTCTGATGTGAGAGAGCATACAGTTAACAGTTCCCAAGACTGGCAAAAAAATGACATCATAATCAATTTGTAAGGTGTAAGGCATATTATCAGATATACATAACCTGTATTATATTCCAAATACAGGATGCAGATGTGTAGAACATGATATCAAAATTTGTTTGGGTTCTTTAACTAAAGAGGAGTAGTTAAGTCAAATTATAACAGATTACTTTTATGTATAAATTTCGAGTACGATTACATTGAACGAGTATATGTATTATACTAAGTATATGTATTAAATCTAATCACAGGAGTTTAAAGTTAGAAAGAACTTAAGGAGACTCAAAACCTTCACCTTTCAAATATGGCACTGGTGTCAAAAAAGTTAAGTGATTTGCACAAGGTCATGTAACTAGTAAATTAAATGAGCCAGGAATAGACCTTTGATCTTTTCACTCCTAGATCTTTCTTCTTTCAACTATCTTCTTTTTACTATCTCACATTACTTCTGCAACTCTCCTATTTAAGTAATGGTTTATAGTTTACTGGTCTTACGTACATTAACAATGTTATTAAAAAAAAAAAGTTGATCAAATGAACAATCAACCATTTTGGTAACGTTGCTTATGGCTCAATATTTCCTTCATAAATGAAATTACCCTAACTTTCTAGTTAAACTGTACCACTGCTAACCAAGCAGTAGATATGGGGATTTTGCTTTATAGAAATATTACAGCTGATAAGTGAAGAAAGGATGACACCATTCTGCAACGCTTTAATTAAAGTATCACCATTCTGCAACACTTAATAAATTAAATCTGATCAGGTGTCTAAAAACCAACTCACAAGAATTACAGGAAACAGATAAACATGTTAAAAAGAATGAATTTTTGGCATTTTCAATTTGCTGAAGAGTAAAGAATTAGAATTCCGGACCAACCAGAGGAATAGGTTCCAGTGAACACTAAAGTATCTCAGCTTAAACACACAAAAAGCACGTCCCCATACCAGAAGTAAACCAGAAGTAGAGTCTTGCTAAAACTGTAATCCAGCCTCAGTTCATTTAACACAAAATCTAACAAAGACAAAATGAGAAAGCAAAATTACAGTCCATTCTGACTCAAAAGCATAGATGTGAAATTTCTGAACAAAATATTACCAAAGAGAACCTAGAAATATACTAAATAAACTCAACTTGATCAGTATCTGCCTATAATGAGTTGAATTTATTCCAGGAATGTTAAGGTTAGCTGACTATTCAAAAGATCACAAGTATAATTTACCAACAGAATTAAAGATAAAATTTATGTAATCATCTCAAAATTTAGGCAGAGAGGTGGTCATAATTTTAATAATTTTTAAACCAAGAACAGAAGGGAACTTGTTTAATCTGATAAACTGTGGTAAGACTGAGAATAAGGCAAGAATTCTTTTTAATCACCAATTCTACCCAAAGTTATAAACATCAGTCTCTGACCAATGCAATGAAGGACATACATACATATATACATAAAAGTATAAAGATTAGAATGTAAGAAATACAACATTATTCATAGATTATATAACTGTATTAGTAGAAAACCCAAAAGAATACACAAATAAATTACTAGAATAAGTGAGTTTAGCAAGGAAACTAGATACAATTTTAACATACAAAAGTCATCTGTAAAAAATTAAAAATAAAAAAAGTCAATTGTATCGTTTTGTAATATATACAAATACCAAATCATTATGTTGTACACTTGAAACTAATATAATGTCATATGTCAATTATATCTCAATTTTTGAAAAGTCAATTTTATTTCTATAACAGCAATAAGCAGAAAATGAAATTTAAAAAAGTTACCGTTTATAATAGAATCAAAATTAAATGCTCATATTATCCTTCATTCACGAATCTACTCTACTACCAACAGTCTTCCCTAAAATAATATATGGCAAGTCTACCCTTCCAACTGCTCAGATCAAAAATCTTTGCACTATCCTTGACTTCTCTCTCTTGATTGACATTCACAATTTAATCCATCAATAAATACTATCAGCTCTATCTACAAAATACATCCAGAATCTGACCCCTTCTTACCACTTCTATTACCATCACCCTGATGGAAATCATCATCATCTTTCATGAATGGATTTTCACAACAGCTACTTAACTGATCTCTCTGCTTCCACCCTTGCTCTTCTCTACAGCTGATTCTCAGCACAAGAATCAGAGTAATCATTTAAAAATATAATTTATAGGGGCACGTGGGTGGCTCAGTGGGTTAAAGCCTCTGCCTTCAGCTCGGGTCATGATCCGAGGGTCCTGGGATCAAGCCCCACATCGGGCTCTCTGCTCAGCGGGGAGCATGCTTCCTCCCCCCTCTCTCTCTCTGCCTGCCTCTCTGCCTACTTATGATCTCTGTCTGTCAAATGAATAAATAGAGTCTTTAAAAAAAATTTTTTTAAATAATTTATATAAAGTCATTCCCCTGCTCAAAATTCTCCAATGGCTTCCCATTTCACTCTAAATAAAAGCCAAAGTCCTTAAAATAATCTGTAAGGCCCTATACCAGTGGTTTCGCAAAGGGGAGTGTTTAAGAAATATATGGAGGCATTTCTGGTAACAATAACTTGGAAAATTACTTGTAGGTAGTATGCATAGAGGATATTCTGCTTCTTGTAGGACATCTGAATGTGCTACTAGACACTTAGAATGGATTAAAAACTTGTCATTATTTAGATTGGACTCTAACTCCATTATATATATATATACACACACAATTAGGGTTAGGGTTAAATTAATAGTTCCCTTCGTATGTGAGGGGTGGGAGGTGGAAAAAAGAAGGTAGATAATTCTTTTACATATTACAGTATTTCTTCTACACGAATTAGTCTTTTTATATTTTTAGTTTTTGGGGGGAGGCAGTTTTGGTCATTTACATAACCCAAGGGTATTACCAATTTTATCCGTATTTTCAAGTTTATTTGCATAGAATCTTAATTTTAAAAATTCCATTAGTATCTGTATTTTCCCATTTTACTTTTTATTCTGTGCATTTGTACTTTCTTGATAAAGTACAGTTAGCAACTTTTCATTTGGCATTAACAATGTGCACCCAAAACTTCTGAAATTACAAATGACACTTGTTATATGGTAGGTAAACCAGTGGATTAGGACCTATGCTATTAGAAATACTGAAATAGCAAGAGCTCTACTTTCTGTACCATGGCTATTTGGTTACATGCAAAATAAGAAAAGCCTGTGTGATACTGTGATCTGCAAGAAGTACAGATTTGGTCATTCAGATGACCACAATATATTTCTCATATATATTTGCTCTTTGTCCAGTTTCTGACTGACAGTTCCCCCAATCCTTGGAATTTCCTGAGTATTAGAAGTGATAAAAGTGTCTTTTGCTATGTAAAGGGACAACTTTGGGAAAGCATTTAAGGGAGGCAGCTGGTTGCCTGGAGGACCAAACAGTGATTAAAGGGGTGGGCTCCTGTGTGGCTCAGTGGGTCAAAGCCTCTGCCTTCAGTTTGGGTCCTGATCCCAGAGTCCTGGGATTGCCCTGCATCGGGCTCTCTGCTCTGTGAGGAGCCTACTTCTCCCTCTCTCTCTCTGCCTGCCTCTCTGCCTACTTGTGATCTTTGTCTGTCAAATAAATAAAATCTAAAAAAAAAAAAAAAGGGGGGGGGGTTTGGATCTGCCAGTCCCACCTCCTAACCTCTGGAGAGAGAAGAGGGACTGAAGATTCAGTCAATGATTTAGTCAATTATGACTATGTAAAGATGCCTCCAAAAGACAGTTTTTGGCCTTTCTTTTTTTTTTTTTTTAAGATTTTATTTATTTATTTGACAGAGAGAGATCACAAGTAGATAGAGAGGCAGGCAGAGAGAGAGAGAGAGAGGGAAGCAGGCTCCCTGCCGAGCAGAGAGCCCGATGCGGAACTCGATCCCAGGACCCTGAGATCATGACCTGAGCCGAAGGCAGCGGCTTAACCCACTGAGCCACCCAGGCGCCCCTGGCCTTTCTTTTTGAAGAGCTTACCTACTTGGGGAATCAGAACACTTCCATGTGCCACCAAGCCAGGCCCCAAGCTCCATGAGGGCAGAAGCAACTTTGTTCAGGACTTCATCCTATGTATTTCTCTCTCTTTTTAAAAAAGGTTTTATTTACTTATTTGTTACAGAGAGAGAACACAAGCAGGGGGAGCACGAGGCAGAAGGAGAAGCAGGCAGAGGGAGAAGCAGGCTCCCTGCTGAGCAGGGAGCCCAAGGCAGGACTCAATCCCAGGACCCTAGGATCATGAACTGAGCAGAAGGCAGATGCTTAACGGACTGAGCCACCCAGGGGTCCCCCATGTATCTCTTTATCTCACCATTGATTCATACACTTTATCATGTCCTTTCATAAACTGTTAAATATTAAGTGTTCCCCCTGAGTTCTGTGAGCTGGCTCTAGCAAATTAATTAAACCTAAGGAGATCAATGGATCTCTAATCTGTAACCATTATTCAGAAACATAGGTAACAAACAATCTGGGCCTTGTGACTGGTATCTGAAGTATGGGGTGGGGGGCAAGGGGAAAGTGTTATAGGCCTGAACCCTAAAACTGAGGAATCTGATGCTATCTGCAGGTAAGACAGTGTCACAATTAGGTTGAATTCTCACTCTGCTGATGTCCAAGAATTGCTTGGTGTTACTGTTCTAATGGCCAACCCCCGCAAAATCTGTTATTAAAATACTATCTCTTGTAACTTCTAGCACAATGGCAATCCTTATCTTTTAAAAAACATTGGGCCCCAGAACAACTTGGCAGAACATTTAATCAGCAATGTTAGTCCAGGAGGTAAACATATGCAATTCTAGCATTCATATGCTCAGTTCTCCATTTGGTCTACCCTATTTGTACATACTAGCACACTTCCATGTGTTTAGGATTTATAACTAAATATAAATAGTTTATATTTAGGGGCGCCTGGGTGGCTCAGTGGGTTAAGCCTCTGCCTTCGTCTCAAGTCGTGATCTCAGGGTGCTGGGATCGAGCCTCGCATCAGGCCCTCTGCTCAGCAGGGAGCCTGCTTCCTCCTCTCTCTCTGCCTACTTGTGATCTCTCTCTCTGTCAAATAAATAAATAAACAAAATCTTTTAAAAAAATAGTTTATATTTATATAAATTTATATATAATTTTATATATTTACATATGTATATAAATATTTATATAATTTATATTTATATAAATTAAATATAAATATAAATAAAAACTAAACATAAACTAGGTTTAGGATTATAACCTTAAATGGGTTATTATATTATTATAACCTTTTTTTTTTTTTTAAAGATTTTATTTAATTATTTGTCAGAGAGAGAGAGAGAGAGGGAGAGAGAGCAAGCACAGGCAGACAGAATGGCAGGCAGAGGCAGAGGGAGAAGCAGGCTCCCTGATGAGCAAGGAGCCCGATGTGGGACTCGATCCCAGGACGCTGGGATCATGACCTGAGCCGAAGGCAGCTGCTTAACCAACTGAGCCACCCAGGCGTCCCATATTATTATAACCTTAAATGGGATAAGAAGTCCTTCCATCTCTACAGTGAGTTAAAGTAGATCAACTTATAAGCAATACTAATAAGCATGAATTCTGTATCCAGTCCCTTAAGTCTTATCCTTCCAAATTTAAAGATACTATGAAATCCACAATCTAACCAATAGAAGGTCCATTTTAGCATTCCATATATGTTCTACATAATCAGAGAATTAAGATTTTAATTACAAATCAAAGGATCGATAAACTGGCTTAGATTCCACTAATTTATTTTAACAACCAAAAAAAAATTTTTTTTTAAAGATTTTATTTATTTATTTGTCAGAGAGAGAGCGAGCACAAGCAGGGGGAGTGGCAGGCAGAGGGAGAAGGAGGCTCCTAACAGAGGAAGGAGCCCAATGCGGGACTTGATTCTAGGACCCTGGGATCATGACCTGAGATGAAGGCAGATGTTTAACTGACTGAGCCACCAAGGCATCCCAACAACGAAAATTAATACTAGCATCTTAAAATATAATGTTAGTAAGCAATTACAAGTAGTATATTACTTTAATTGATGAAGCATACTGTTTTAATCAGAAGGTCTCACAATTTTTGATCATAGGACCCATTACACTGAAGACTCCAAAGCACTTTTGTTTGGTCAGTTATATAATTTTACTATATTAGAAATTAAAACTAAGAATCTCACTTTTAAAAATTGAATTCATTGAAAAATGATAATAAACCCCACTACATGTTAACAAAAATGACATTTAAAAATTCTTTTTAGTTTATTTAAGTAATCTCTACACCTAACATAGGGCTCAAACCTATGACCCTGAGATCAAGAGTCATATGCTCCACCAACTGAGCCAGCCAGGCACCTCCATTTTTTAACTTTTAAAAGTTTTTATTTTTTTAAAATTTTAGTTCCAATGTAGTTAACTACAGTGTTATATTATCTTCTACTTTTTGAATATAGGGGATATTACGTTCAAGTTTTAATGTCCTTGTCTACTAATTCTAGCATTGGTTATTTCTGGGCCTATGTCTCTTTGATTTTTCTCCTTATTATAGGTTATATTTTTCTGCTGCTTTGCATGACTGGTAATTTTGAACTGGATGCCAGACATTGCAAATTTAACCTTTTTGGGTGCTGATACTATTGTATTCCTATTAAATATTCATGACCTTTGTTCTGGGATACATTTAGGCATTTTGATAATTCTGAGGCTTGATTTTAAGCTTTGTTAGGTGGAGTCAGAGCAGATTTTAGTCTAGGGCAAATTTTTATCCACAATGTAAATCTTTCTAAGCACTTTCCACAATGTCCCATGAATTAGTGATGCAGGCAGGTCAGGTCCGAAGACCCAGAGGGAGGTCCCAGAGGACCAGCCAAGAGGGTCCTTGGCTTCTGGAAGAATGGAAATCAGAGACAAGCCCGCAAGAAGTGAAAGCAGAGTTTACTGAAGATACATACATAGAGAGGGATACAGAGTATCTGGAAGACTTGTAAAGGAAAAGAGCATGAATCTCCCATTAATGACATTTTTAGTGAAAAATAACTGTATTTTCCAAAGTGAAACAATTTTGAGAGAAGAGTGGCATTGTTTCACATTTTTGCAAATCTAATATCTGGCTTAACAGAAAACTGGATTCTGAAATTTGCATCTACATTCAATCTGTCAGAATATGTTGTTCTGAAGTATATAAAGAAACAATGGGTAGGGCGCTTGTGTAGGTCAGTCAGTTAGGCATTTGCCTTCAGCTCAGTTCATGATCCCAGAATCCTGGGACAGAGCCCCAGGTCAGACTCCCTGCTCAGCGGGGAGTCCGCTTCTTCCTTTCCCTCTGCCCCTCCCCCTGACTTGTGTGTGAGTGCTCCCTCACACTTTCTCATGCTTTATTCAAATAAATAAATAAAATTAAAAAAAAAAAAGGCAAAACAAAACTATGGCTTCACACAGGTATATAGTTGGAACTGAAAGTATATCAGGATCCCACAAAAGATTTTGGGGACCTCACTTTGCGAACCACTACATTAATTTTTACAGGTAATATTTGACTTCTAACATCAAAATTCCTCCTCTATTATCCTAGCAGAATTGCAAGACAAGCTTTGAAACCCACTTTAATCACTACTGTAATACTAAATTATTATACTTACATAGGCACCAGTATAATTTATTTTTAAAGATTTTACTTATTTATTTGACAGAGAGAGAGAGAGAGAGAGAGAGAGAGATCACAAGTAGGCAGAGCAGCAAGCAGAGAGAGAGGAGGAAGCAGGCTCCCCGCCTAGCAGAGAGCCTGATGCGGGGCTCGATCCCAGGACCCTGAGATCATGACCTGAACTGAAGGCAAAGGCTTTAACCCACTGAGCCACCCAGGCGCCCCAGGCACCAGTACACTTAAACATACATGGCAGAGATCAAATGAGTTGTTTCGCTTGATTACTATCTAGTAATCGCATTTCTATTCCCGGTAATTGCGTATTCTAGATCTCCCATTCTACGGAGTAGCTATTTCACGGTCTTTAAAACCTAACTCCACAACTTCTCTCCTCACTCTTTTACAAATGTCTTCACTATTTCCTTGAGAAAATATGTCTATAAAATAGAACACCAGGGTGCCTGGGTGGTTCAGCAGGTTAAAGCCTCTGCCTTTGGCTCAGGTCATGATACCCAGGATCCTGGGATCGAGCCCTACATCGGGCTCTCTGCTCAGCAGGGAGCCTGCTTCCTCCTCTCTCTCTCTGCCTACTTGTGATCTCTGTCTGTCCAATAAATAAATAAAATCTTAAAAAAAAAACAGAACACCATCAGTGTTAAGCCACCAACACCATAAATTTAAGTGCATTTATTTGCCCCATATCCCACCTTTGCTACTTTATAATAGAAGCAGCATCCTTCCTCTATCTAAAACTAATCCACTCTCTACATGCTTCTTTATAAAGTCCCTTTAGTTATGTTCAAGTCTCTCCTACATTAAACACAAGATTCAACATAAAATTAAACTACCAGTGATTTATAGACTTTAATGAGTAAACTTTATAATATGTAAACTGCATCTAATAAAATTGCTAAAACCGTTTTAAAACAACACACACACACAGTTTCTCAACCTCACACTCCCTTTGTTATTCTGCCTTTCTGTTATCCTTTGAACAAACTCTTTCATTAAAAAAAAAAAAATTAACCACCTTGTTGAGATATAACTGACATATAACGAACTATATATAAAGTTACAATTTGCTGAGTTTTTGTATATACCTGAGAAACCATAGTCACAATCAATAGAATAAGCAGCCATCAACACCAAAAGTTTTCTTTTTTTTTTTTTTTAAAGATTTTATTTATTTATTTGACAGACAGAGACCACAAGTAGATAGAGAAGCTGGCAGAGAGAGAGAGGAGGAAGCAGGCTCCCCGCTGAGCAGAGAGCCAGATGCGGGGCTCGATCCCAAGACCCTGGGATCATGACCTGAGCTGAAGGCAGAGGCTTAATCCACTGAGCCACCCAGGCGCCCCTCTTTTTTTTTTTTTTTTTTTTTAAGATTTTATTTATTTATTTGACAGAGATCACAAGTAGGCAGAGAGGCAGGCAGAGAGAAGAGGAGGAAGCAGGCTCCCCGCTGAGCAGAGAGCCCGATGCAGGGCTCAATCCCAGGACCCTGAGACCATGACCCGAGCCAAAGGCAGAGGCTTAACCCACTGAGCCACCCAGGCGCCCCCACCAAAAGTTTTCTTGTGAGCTTTTTAATACTTCCCTTCCACCCCTTCCCATACTCATACAACCTTGTCAAACAAACTTCTTGAATTCGTAATCTCTAGATTTGTCATCTTCCTCTTTATTTTGCACCCATTCACTCCTCAATCTAAATCCCATCCTCATGACTCCCCGTAAGTGCTATCATCAAAGTCACCAAGACTTTCAGATTTTTAATCTAATGAAGTTTCATTTCTTTCTTGATCTCTTCATAGCATTTGACCACTTTCTCTTTCCTTGAAACCTTGCCTTCTGAGACCTCTCATTCTTATTCTCCTTTGAAGATACACATTTCACTGCCTATCCCTTCTACATTTGTCCTAGGCCTTCCCCTCCTCTTACTTCCTCTAGGCAATCTCACTTACTCATGACTTCAGTGATAAGTTATACATAGTCAACCCTCATTATTTAAGGATTCCATATTTGCAAACGTACCTACTTACTAGAATTTATTTGTAATCTCAAAATCAAAACTCACGGTGCTTGGGCGCCTGGGTGGCTCAGTGGGTTAAGCCGCTGCCTTCGGCTCGGGTCATGATCTCAGGGTCCTGGGATTGAGTCCCGCATCGGGCTCTCTGCTCCAAGGGGAGCCTGCTTCCCTTCCTCTCTCTCTGCCTGCCTCTCTGCCTACTTGTGATCTCTGTCTGTCAAATAAATAAATAAAATCTTTAAAAAAAAAAAAAAAACTCACGGTGCTTGTGGTAAGTGGGGATCTGCATGCACACATCTCATTGGCACTTCAAAAGGAATTCATCTTCTCTACTCTCAAACATGTTCTTTCTCAGTGAGCATGCCCACCACCACCCTCCTAGTTGTCAACTTGGGTAAGTTTTTATGCCAACTCATTAGGTTCAGAATTCAGTGGTCCCTAAGGCAAGGGCAGATAAGACATTATTTGCCCAGCTATATTTGAGTGAGGAAATTTATCTATTTTTAGGCTACCAAAAATAATTTCAGGTTCTGATTCTCCTAGCCAACCATGTGTCACTTGTATATGTGTGTGGGGTGGGAAGGAAAGGCAGATAAAGGATGGGGAGCCACAACATAGCAGAGAGGATGAATGTCTTGTAGAAAGGCTTACAAGAGGGCATTTGGAGAAGACTATACAAAAAACACCCTAAATAAGCTCCCCGGCCTGCATAACATGTAAATCTTACATCTTATATTTTTATCTCTAAAGTACGTCCCATCAACTGTTTATTATGATAAATGACTGCAGCACTGAATGATATTGAATCTTACTTGTCTCACACAAAATACTTAAAAGCTGGGGTGCCTGGGTGCCTCAGACAGTTAAAATGTCTGCCTTCAGCTCAGCTCATGATCCCAGGGTCCTAGAATCAAGTTCTACAGGGAGCCTGCTTCTCCCCACCTCCACTTGTGCTCTCTTCGTGTCAAAATAAATAAAATCTTTAAAAAAAAATACTTAAAAGCTGTATATTTCACAGCCAATTGAAAGTGCTTCAATTAACTTTACTTCAATTATTTCAATACTATAATACCAGCCTTTCAGAATCCTGTGAATGAGGTTTCTAAAACATACATATATGCTTATTACAAATATGATACGTGCTCATGAGAAATATCACTAGTTCCAAAAGATAATACATTGAAAAATAAAAAGATCCCAAATCCTTCATTCCCATTCTATAATTCAGATTTACTTGTGTCTTCTTACAGATATTTCTTACATATATAAGCAGATATCTATATACCTGCTTTTCCTTGCTTTTCTTTTTAACTATAAACAGAATCATATTATATACATTGTCCTATGCCTTGCCTTTATGACCTAATAATACATTATAGTTATCTTTCTATGTGAGCATATCACAGAATATTTTTTCAATGTATCCTATGTCAATGATTATCACCTCCATCAGTTTGGGACAAGAAACTAGGTGTCATCCTTAACACCATTCCGTCCATTTCCAATTCTTGTTGGCTATATCTCTTAATTATCTCTCAATTTACTTCATTTCTTTTCTTCTCCACAGTTATCACCCTAGTTCAGAGTAAACATTATCTCTCCTTTGGATTCCTGTAATAATCTCTCACCAAACTCTTCACATCCACTATAGACTACCTCCAAAGGACACCACACCCAGAGTCCCAGTTTGGGAAGATGAAAAGTTCTGGAGATGCATGGTGTTGATGACTGCACAACAATATGAATGTCATTAGTATTACTGTACTGTACACATAGAAATGGTTAAAAGGGTAAATTTTACGTTGTGTATTTTATCACAATAAAATAAATAATGAAAAAAAAAAAACCACACACCATGTAGTAGTTTCCTATTAAAGTTCCAAATCCTTAACATGGCCTATTAGGCCACACCCTACTTCTTTCCAGGTTCATCTCATAAACTTCTTAAACTACAGCCTTCCCTTTTTAAAAAGCATTTATCTCAATCTAAAATCATATTTTTTAAAATTATTTAAAAAAAAAATTTTTTTTAATTTATTTGACAGAGAGAGAGAGAGATCACAAATAGGCAGAGCAGCAGGCAGAGAGAGAGGAGGAAGCAGGCTCCCTGCTGAGCAGAGAGCCCGATGCCAGGCTCAATCCCAGGACTCTGAGACCATGACTCGAGCCAAAGGCAGAGGCTTAACCCACTAAGCCACTCAGGTGCCCCTAAAATCATATATTATTAAAGCAAATACCTAATTTAAGTCTGTACTCCCATGGGGAGACTATAAACTCTACAAGAGCAAGAACTGTCTTTTTGTTTACCACTTAGCATATGCCCAGCACATAGCAGATATTAAAAAAATTTTATCAAATGTATGAATATAGGTATACCTTGTTCTTTTTTTAAGAGTAGCAAAGAATTCCACTTAATGGATTTCATAATTTCTTTCTTTTTTTTTCAAAGTTTATGGAGTGATACAGTACAAAGTACAAAGTTTATGGAGTGATACAGTATAAAGCTCCCAAAGAGGGAAGGGACCTGAGAGGGCTGCCCTGGATGTCATAATTTCTTAAGCGAATCCCAGAATGATGGGCATTTAACTTGTTTCCAGATTTTTGCTATCATATTTTTAAAAGACTTTATTTATTTGACACAGAGAGAGACAGTGAGAGAGGGGGAATGGGAGAAGAAGAATCAGGCTTCCCCCTGATCAGAGAGCCCGATGCAGGGCTCAATCCCAGGACCCCAGGACCATGACCTGAGCCAAAGGCAGATGCTTAATGACTGAGCCACTTAGGCACCCCAGATTTTTGCAATCAAACAATGCTAATGACCACTTGTGCCAGTATATCTATGAATGTACTTAAATGTAATTCTTCTTTGTCTCAAGTTTTTATTTAAATTCCAGTTAGTTAACATATAGTGTAATACTGGTTTCAGGAACAGAATTAGTGATTCATCACTGATATATAATACCCAGTGCTCATTACAAGTGCCCTCCTTAATCCCCATCACCCATTTAGCCCACCTCCCCAGGCACACCTCCCCTCCATCAACCCTCAGTTTGTTCTCTATAATTAAGAATCTCTTATGGTTTGCCTCCTACTATTTTTTAAAGATTATTATTTTTTTAAATTAATCTCCATACCCAGTGTAGGGCTTGAACTCACAATCCGCAAGAGTCACACGCTCTTCTGACTGAACCCACCAGGGGCCCCTTAAATGTAAGTCCCTTTTTCCCTTCTTTCTTTTTCTTTTTCTTTTTTTTTTTAAAGTAAGCTCCATGCCTAGCAGTTCAGATTAGAAGATTAGATCTGAGATCAGCAGATCAGATGCTTAACTGACTGAGCCACCCAAGTCCCCCTAAACGTAGTTCTTAAATGTAAAATTTCTGATCAAATGAAAAGTGCATTTAAAATTTTAACTGAGGGACACCTGGGTGGTTCAGTGGGTTAAGCATCTGCCTTCAGCTCACGTCATGATCCCAGGCCCCTGGATGGAGTCTCACATCAGGCTCCTTGCTCTCTGGGGAGCCTGCTTCTCCCTCTGCCTGGCGCCTCCTCCACCCCCCAACCCCCCGCTCATGCTCACTCTTTCTCTCTCTCCAACAAATAAATAAATAAATCTTTAAAACAAAATGTAAACCCCAAGTTTTAAAAATTAAATAAAATTTTAATTGATATTTTCATATTGCCCTAAGAGGTTATAACTTATACTCTAAGTAATCAACAATGTGTAAGAGTACCCATTTCCACAATACTCAACTTGTACAATCAAAATGAGCCTGCTCTTTGGGATGAGGTTGGGGAGATAGTAGAGAACATGTTAGTATTTATGTATGAGGGGTTTTTAAATATTTTAATATCATAACCAAAATTTTAAATTAAAATATTTTATTATTCCTATAAAAGAAGAACAGCAAATGAGTTAAGTAGACAAAGCTCAGTGATTAGGAAAATGCTTAGTTATTGACAGACAGTGGGAAAATTTGTGTATTTTATTTTATTTATTTATTTTTAAAGGTTTTTTTTTTTTTTTTTTTGATAGGTGGAGATCACAAGTAGGCAGAGAGGCAGGCAGAGAGAGACGAGGAAGCAGGCTCCCCACTGAGCAGAGTGCCCGATGCGGGGCTCGATCCCAGGACCCTGGGATCATGACCTGAGCCGAAGGCAGAGGCTTTATCCCACTGAGCCACCCAGGCGTCCCTAAATTGTGTATTTTAAAAACCATGTATTCACGTGGCACTGGGTGGTGCAGTTGGATGGGCATCTGAATCTTGGTTTTGGCTCAGGTCATGATCCCATGGTTGTGGGATTGAGCCCCTGTGTTGGGCTCCTTGATCAGCAGGGAATGTGCTTGAAATTCTCTCTCTCCCTCTGCCCTTCCATGTGCACATGTACTCGCATTCTCTCATAAATAAATAAATCTTAAAAAAACAACAACATGTATTTACTTAACCTGTAGATTCTACAAATCACTTTTCCTGACATACAAAATTTTTCCCTTTCTGAGGCAGTACAAGGAGAAAAATCACAGTAAGAATACTCATACATAAGAATACGTAGAAAGTAGGGGAAAATGTTAATATTTTATATTAAATTTTTTCTTGAAGACATTAACATTTTGGTCTAGTACCTTGTATGTTTTTGTGCCCATACTTAACACATCTCATAGAATGCTTATATATTTATAAATTGCCTCTTCTCACTGAACAGTGTAGCATGTACATTTCTTTTGTAACTTTAAATGTTACCCCTTTTCTCCAGAGTGTCAAGAAGTAGCAAAAAACACTTACATGGCACCCCCTTCTTTACATCTTCACTATGATTCTTAACTTCTTTGAGCTTCCATTTTCTGATCTGACAAATGAAGGCATTAGTTTAAATGCCCTCTGTACAGCAAACAGTTAAAAGATTAGAGAGAAAATCTCTTTTAACTCTATTAAGATTTTCTAAAACATACCAGGCCTGTATTTAAGAAAACGGATTCCTATTCCCTCTGCCCTACCACTTAGTAAGCCTATTACTCAAAATAATTTGATTCTTGATAATTTGGGATTTTTAGATATTTCAGGATCAGTTTCTCATCAGAAGTGATCTTATTTGTAGTGATTCCAAATTATATATCAGAAATTCTTATTTAAAATATAAAGAGAAAAAAAACACTAATATTTTTCTTATTAATTCTACTTTGAAGCAGGAAATGAAGGGATTAGTTTTTAGAGGGTTTCCTTTTAATGGTCCTAATCAATGGGATTTCACATATAATAGGCTGTCAATTCTTTTCTATGTCTAGAATTACAGAAACACGAGCTCTTACCTTAACTGGGAAGCTACATTTTCCAGTACGAACCCCTTCTTCATCTGTCTGCCACTGATGTGGACGACTGGCCTCTGGAACATAAACATCTTTCTTTCTCCTAAAACTTTGCCGTAGTTTGTTCATTTTAACTTTTACAACCTGTAGACAGAGTTAAAGAAATATGAAAAAGAGGTTATTACCTCTCATATATTTCAACTTTGGATTACCATGTTGATATAAAACTAATGTCCCAAATGAAACATTTTGGTTTAACAGAAAATGAACAACTAGTAGCCCTCCTATTAGATTAACTCTAAGCTCAAATAAATCATTTTGTTTTTCAAAAACCCCCACAAAACTATAATAGTTCTTATAAAACTACAATAACCTCTAAGTTTTGGAAAAGATGTTATTCAAAGAACTTTCAAGCATTTTAATTGTAATAATCCAATGAGTGTTCCTACTGACCTACCCCTCAAATCCATTCTATTTTCTGAATAAGGAAATCTGTACTTGTAGGCCAAATTACAGACTGCTGACAATGTCTGAAAACATTCATACTTTAGGAAAAAAAATTCCTAAACACTAAAATTTAGGGACCTTTTGGCTTAGTATTAGAAAACATTAAACAAACCAGGGACTATAGCCTGAATATAAAACATCTTTATAAAATGGAAGCAAATAGTTTCTTTTAAACATAAAGAAGAGGGGCGCCTGGGTGGCTCAGTCAGTTAAGTGGTCTGCCTTTGGCTCAGGTCATGATCCCAGGGTCCTGGGATCCAGACCCATATCAGGTTCCCTGCTCAGTAGGGTGTCTGCTTCTCCCTCTGCCTCTCCCCTGGCTTGTGCTCACTTGCTCTCTCAAGTAAGTAAGTAAGTAAATAAACAAATCTTAAAAAAAAAATAAACATAAAGAAGAAAAAGTTCTACTAGGATTAATTTATTCTAAGGAAAAAATTCCTTGCAAGTAGTATACATCAGAATATACCTTCATATCTATAATCATTACAGAATGAAAGTGAACTAACAGCTTTCAGTTATAAAGGTATAAGTCTTACCATTAATACTGTAAATTAAAAGGTATTGAACTATCGTCTATTTTTGTTTTTGTTACTGGAAGAGGTAACTCTCTAATGCTTTCAAAGGTACAGAAGAAATCACAAATCTACAGGGAAGGAAGACCTAACTGATAAGAAACAACAGAACATTCAAGAACCAATGAATAAACATAATGAATGCATCCCTTTGCAGAGCAGATCTCAAAATCTGAAACCAACACCTCTAGTTTTCTGTTAAGGAGCACAGCATTGTTCATTCCTTCCTTGAGGGGATTTAACCACCTCAACAAGCCTAAGACAGATCTTAACTTTTAATAATGATGTGACAAAGCTATATACAGGATACATCCTCTCTATTAGGAATGTTAAAGAGCAAGGGATTAAACATTAATTCCCACAGGACACCAATCAAAGACTTAAAAATCAAAGTTTGCATTCTGATGAAAATCATTTTGTATCTTAAAATGCATAATGTCACACAAGAACTATTACTAAATTAGCTAGTTTATACAGACAACCCAATCCTACCACACATCGTCTTAAAAGGTAAAAATTCTAACAAACAAATGGAAAGGAAAAAACCCTGGATTTTCTAAAAATGAATTTATTCTCAAATTGAAATTGATTTATAAAGTATATGAAATAGATAAATAATCAAATGACTGGACAAAAGGTAGTCCATTCCTTTCCCTTTAAGTAGATCACTCATTCCTAAACTATCTTAAGAGTCTATCTTAATCTAATAGATTTGAAAAAAAAATTCCATAACCTTCCCTGATAATACATCCTGTTATTACTTCTTCATATACATTTGAAAAACATATGCAAATACAAATATAAAGAAATAAAAAAGCACCTATATCCTTGCTCAAGTTGGCACTCTAAGAATCTTGGGGCAAAAAAGCCAATGAGATTCCTTTCTTCTTAACTTCTTTCTCTTTGTAGGGGGACAGCCCTACTAAGAGTCATCCCTGAATTCACTCTTTCTCTGACTAATAACTCTACTGCTCTTGCCTCCTTAGTATATCTTGAATTCATTCCCCCACCCACATCAGTTCTACTATCCTCAGACATTTTTGTGTAAATTACTGCAAAAGTCAATTACTTAATGGTTGCTTTGCTTCTAAGAAAGGTTCATTCTAATCTGTTCTCTTGACTACTGCCAAAATGCTTCCTAAAACACAAATCTGACCATGGAATTGTTCAGCTTAAAATCCTTCACTCGCTTCACAACACTTTCAAGGTCAAGTCCAAATTTCTAATTTTGGCAAAACACAGTCCCTTTTCATCTGGTTTCATTCACCAATCCCCAATCACATGCTAAGCTCCAGCCATACTAAACTACTTACAGGTCTCCAAACAAGGCATGCCCTCTTCTGAGCCTATTTATATGTTCCTCTCTCCCTAGAAAGATCTTTCCCTATTTGCCTCTGGTTAAAGTCTACTCATCTTTCAAGTAAACTTGGGAGTCTACAGGGAAACTAGCATTTTTTCTGACAAGTTCCTAGCTGGTCTGGGTTAGGTCCTTTCATTTCATAGGACTTCCATTAATAATATCTTCTGCTTTTACTGTACTCATCAAACCTTACAGCAATTTTCTATTTCCTTAATAGTAAACTGTATCTCATTTAAATACTACCCCGCATTTTAACACAGGACCTCTCATATTTATAGCATACTATGAATTTGAAGAAATAAAAGACAACATAGATCCCCATCATATTTAGATAATATTTACTAGGTAGGATGAATGTAGACATACAAGGCCAAAGAGAATCACTGGTGTTGGAAGGAGACTACAGATGTACTGGAAGTCCAGCATCACATTGACAAAGGAACAACCTGGACAACTTCCCTTAAAGAAAGCCATACAACCTCTGTCTAAATAGTTTTAGTACATTTACTTGCTCTCTGGGCAGCTATTTATTGTGGCACATTCTACTGACCAATAAGACAACAGAGTGGAAGTGCCAACTGACTCGACATCTAAGTATCTTGTGACTTTCAGTACCAATATGGTTACCAGCATTTCCACAAAGAGTATTACGTATCTGTGATTTTCAAACTATGCTTTAAGTAGCCCTAGGATTTCCACGGAGGAGGATCACTGGCTGGAGAAAAAGAGAAGTTAGAAGGCTAGACACAACATACAAGGGACTTCAGGTCCCTGTCACAGCTTCATACAAACTCCATTTTATCTGATTCATATATTGGGATTCCATATTTTTTTTAAGATTTTATTTATTTAACAGAGAGAGAAATCACAAGTAGGAAGAGAGGCAGGCAGAGAGAGAGGGGGAAGCAGGCTCCCCACCGAGCAGAGAGCCTGATGTGGGGCTCCATCCCAGGACCCTAAGATCATGACCTGAGCCAAAGGCAGAGGCTTAACCCACTAAGCCACCCAGGTGCCCCAGGATTCCATATATGTTTAAGGAAAGGGTTTGGTGGCCAAAAATTTTTTGAAAATGAGTGATATAATCACAATAATTCTAAAATGAACTTGATAAAATGAAAATACTAATGATAATATCTTGCTTGCTACTTCTTAATGGGTAATTACCAATGGCCTGTAAATAATCTAGTAATTAAGGTAAGAATTAACACGTCAAGGGAGAGACCAAACATTCTGTTTTCAAGTAATCTATATATATATAATGATTTTGCTCACAAAGACAAAAGAGGTAACAACCAAAAAAAAAAAAAAAGAAAGAAAGAAAGAAAAAATCACAGCCCTTGAGAAAGTCCTGGTTGAACACAGGTAAAGGATATATTTTTGCCAGTTTAAAAACTGAGAACAAAAAATCTTACTTTGTCCTACAAAAAAAGAAGGAAAAAAAATGAAATGAAATCCCCATTCTGCTAGCTAGATAATAGGCAAATTCAAAAATTCTTTCCACAGTTCTCATACTACTTAACTGCTCTGCAAATTTTAAAGATTTTTTTTTTTTTTTTTTTAACAGAGAGAGAGAGAGAGATCACAAGTAGGCAGAGAGGCAGACAGAGGGGGAGGTGGAAGCAGGTTTCCTGCTGAGCAGAAAGCCCGATGCAGGGCTTGATCCCAGGACCCTGAGATCATGACCTGAGCCGAAGGCAGAGGCTTAACCCACTGAGCCACCCAGGCGCCCCCTGCTCTCCAAATTTTAATACCATGACTCCAGCTCGCCTCTGTACACTTCTTTCCTCCTTGCCTCTCCTTACCCCAATATCTCTATGCCTCTGGTTTATCTTCTTCATCTCTGTTGCTACTGATACCTCTGAGGGCTTACTCTACTTTCTCCCACCCACTGAGTGTATTTCCCAAATACCAGTCCTCCATCTGTACTTTCCTGTTTATATTTTCACCCTTGGTGAAATAATCAATTCAAACTATTACTCCAATGTGATGATTTCCCAATAATACTTCTAAATCTTGCTCTTGTATTTAAATTTCTCTATCTGGGTGCATTGCCTCAAATACTTCAACTTAAAGTTAAATCATCACCTCTTATCTCCCCTTAAGTCCTTAAGTCCTCCCTTTCTGACCCAAGTTGTTTGGGTTAGTAAAAACAGAACTTACTATGTCCTGAGTCCTACTGCAGATGCTAGTGGATACAGAAATTAGTAAGACAACTTGCCTTTAGGTGGCTCTCTCCCCTCATAAAAGGTGATTTCTGCACAATATGGTGAATGTAATAACAGCATTATATATAGTATGTTCTCGAAGCACAGTCTAGGTTCAGAAAACATTTCCTATAGGAGATATCGACCAACTTAACTTTTTAAAAGACAAATGAAAATTAGCCACGTACAGTTAAGAAGGAAAAGATATTTCAGGTGGAGGCGACAGTATCAACAAATGCATAGATGCAGGAAATCAAATTTCAGACAGCAATGCAAAAAGAGTGCAAACAAGATCAGGTGCCAATTTTATCCTATAGACAACCAGAAGCCACTAAAAGGTTTTTACACACATCAGTGTCAGAGTTGCAATAGAGTTACATTACTTTGGTGGCAGTATGGAAAACAAATCTGGGGACAAAAGACTACAGAGGAGTTATAAGGCATTTTAAATAATCTAGGCAAGTTATGATGAAAGCTTGAAGTAGGGCAGTGGTAATGGTGTCGGTAGAAAAAGGCGACTAAAAAAAAAGGGGGGGGACTAAAGAAAAGCTTAAAACTAAGAGTAGCAGAGAGAATTAAGTCAATATGATATAACTGTGCCCCAGGAAACTGTTTTTGCCCAGGATGGTAAGACTAAACCAGTAATTAGCTTTACTGTTTGCCTCAAGAAATTCTTACAAATAAGCTTATCTGAGCAAACAGTGTGTGCATCGGGGCAAAGAGCTCTCCTGACAGGGTAACAAATTACTTCAACAGCCTTTTTTTATTATGTCCACTAATTCCAAATACCATGTCACATACTTTGCCCACCCCAACCAGTTCCCCATCTTGAAGGAAGTGCTTTAAACTTTATGAATCCCAATCTCAGAACCATAGAAATACCCTTTCCTAACTTTCCCTACCAAGACTCTGTCAAAGTTGTGCTTTCCCTTGTTGAAGTAAGTTTAATAACCTCAGCTTTGCTGAATTAACAGGATTCTCTTTGTGGGAAAAGTCAACAGCAGGAATTGGTGACTGACTATAGAAGGTGGGGAAGAGAAAGAAATCCAAATGTGACTCCTAAGTTTTAGGCCTCAGTGAACTGAACTGTTGAATTTGAGGGGCTTGTTAATAGGGCTTTGAAATAGAGATGTGTGTAAGCCTTGACGCTCAGGGGAGAGGTCAGAGCAACCATATGCAATCATTGTAGGTGAAAACGTTTCCTGTGATGATCTCTTTATTTTCCTCTTCTTTCCTAATAGGAGTTAGGATACAGTAATTAGAATTAAACCCAGAACACTCAAAAATGATAAACAGAGGTGTACAGACCACCTAACTGGCTGGTATGTACTAATACAGCCATACATTCTAGATGGTAAACAGTCACTATGCTGAGCTCCTCTCCCAGGATCCACCGCTGGATCTTCCACAACTCAAGAACTAATAGGTTAACACCTGGTTTAACAGAGTACTAAGGCCATGAGGGTTATGATTGGTCAGCAACAGTGCAAGTCAAGATTCCAAAAGACCCATCTCTCTCAGGCACAGTTGCTGGCTCCCTTTAGGGTC
Organism: Enhydra lutris kenyoni; assembly: GCF_002288905.1. Classification (NCBI taxonomy): domain Eukaryota; kingdom Metazoa; phylum Chordata; class Mammalia; order Carnivora; family Mustelidae; genus Enhydra; species Enhydra lutris. The sequence goes on along the minus strand of NW_019154104.1, from coordinate 20,457,739 downwards.
CCCAGAGGGTTGCCCTAGTGGAGGAAAATGCAGTAGCCCTCCATTCTGTCCACCAAGTTGGCCCCCATCTCTACATGTTCCCCCATGAGATCAGGAACATACCTGTTAAAGGAGACAGCACCTTAAGCAGTGACACTAGCTCCCCAGTAGTCAAACAGACCAACCAGTTCTTCATTAAGAATGAATAAAACAGGAGTGCGTGGGGGGCTCAGTGGGTTAAAGCCTCTGCCTTCGGCTCAGGTCATGATACCAGGATCCTGGGATCGAGCTCCACATCGGGCTCTCTGCTCGGCAGGGAGCCTGCTTCCCTTCCTCTCTCTCTGCCTGCGTCTCTGCCTACTTGTGATCTCTGTCTGTCAAATAAATAAATAAATAAATAAATCTTTTAAAAAAAAATGAATAAAACAGCAAGATCCAATCATATGCTGCCTATAATTAACCCACTTTAAACATAAAGACACAAACAGGTTGAAAGTAAAAGGACAGAAGACAGTACACCACATTAATACCAGTCAAAATAAAGCTGGAATGGCTATATATTCCCTTCTCAATAATCAATAGAAATATCAGCAGAATAAGCGAAAATCAGCAACGATGTAAACAGCAAAACTTGAACAGTATCAATCAACATGACCTGACTGACACTTATAGAATTCTTCTCTTCAATGGTAACAGAAATATACATTCTTCTCAAGTGCATATGGAATGTTTACAAACATAGACCACATTCTGGGCCATAAAACAAACTGCAAATTCAAAAGGGTTCAAACCATACAAAGTATGATCTCTGACCACAATAAAATTAAATCACCAAATATATGGAAACTACACTTCAAAATAGCCCATGGGTAAAAGTACAAATCAAAAGGGAATTCAGAAAGTATTTTGAACTAAATGAAAACACAATATATAAAAATTTACAGGATGCCACAAAAGCACTACCTATTTATGACACTAAACCAGTGGTTCTCAATCAGGGACAATCACTGCCCCTGAGGACACATTTGGCAATATCTCGTGTTATTATTGGTTGTTGCCAGGGGTGCTATTGGCATCTAGTGGGTATTGACCAGGGATTCTCCTGCATGTCCTATAATGTACAGGACAACCCTCACAACAAAACATTATTCAGCTTAAAATGTCAATAGTGCCACTACAGAGAAACTCTGCACTAAATGTCCGTATTTTTTTTTAAAAAAGATCTTACTTAAATCCATGTTCTCAGCTTCCACCTATAGAAACTAAAGGGGCAAAGAAATGCAAACAAAGTAAGCAGAAAAAAAGGAACTAGTAGAGATCAGAACAGAAAGCAATAAAGTAGGAAAACAAAGAGCAAGAAAAAGAAACCAAAAGCTGATTCTTTCAGAAGATTAATAAAACTGATAAACCTGTAGCTGCACTAATGGGGGAAAGACACAAATGAGTGATATCAAGAATGAAAGATGTATCACCAGTATAGATTCCAGAGATATGAAAAAGGATAATAAAGGAATATTATGAACAAGTTTATGCTAATAAACTCATGGACAACATGGAAAAATGCTTTCCAAGACCCAAACTACCATAGCTTACTCAAGAAGAAACAGATAACCTAAACACCTACACCTATTAATGAAATTGAGTTTATAGTTCAAAATCTTTCCACAGGGCGCCTGGGTGGCTCAGTGGGTTAAGCCTCTGCCTTCGGCTCAGGTCATGATCTCAGGGTTCTGGGATCAAGCCCCGCATCAGGCTCTCTGCTCTGCAGTGAGCCTGCTTTCTCCTCTCTCTGCCTGCTTGTGATCTCTCTCTCTGTGTCAAATAAATAAATAAAATCTTAAAAAAAAAAAAAATCTTTCCACAAAGAACTCCTAGGCTAAATGCATTCATTGCTGAATTCTCCTAAACATCTAAGAAATACCAATTCTATACAAACTCTTCCCAGAAAGTTGAAGAGGGAATATTTTTAAATTCCTCTCTCAGGCTAACATTACTCTGATACCCAAACCAAACAAAAACATTATTTAAAAAGTAAGCTAGAGACAAGTATCTTTCATGAGTATACATGCAACAATTCTAAACAAAAATTTAGCAAATCAAACCAAACATTAAAAGGCTAATACATCAAGACCACATGGAGTTTTTCTAAGAAATGCAGTTAGTTAATATTCAAAAAGCCATGTAATTCACCTTATTAGCAAAATTTAAATGTCCCTATCAATATTTAACTTTACAGCTATATCTTTCCTTCTTTGAATTCAAAGATTATATACTGAGATTTTTAAAAAAGAGTTAAAGTCAACTAAGTTTAAGTGTATTTTTTCCTACATAATATATATATATATATGTGTGTGCGTGTGTGCGCGTGTGTGTATATATATTTTTTTTCAGAGAGAGTTAAGATCTAGCCCTGATGTTTTTTTGTGTGAATTCCAGTCTTATACTTTCAACTCCAACTCAAGATGTCTCTAAATCAAATTTATCTTCCTTTCAAACAAGCTCTTCCTCTTCCTGATTTTCCTACTTCTACATAGCATTTTTACATCGCTCAAAGCTTTAAAATGACGACAAACTCTAGGTTCATCTCTGACACTTTTCCATAAGTCTTCTATACCCAGTCCATCAATCGACGCTACTGGATGACAGTATCAATATCTCTAGCATTCAGTCATCCCTTTCTATTCCTAACAGCCCTGGTTAAACAAACAAACAAACAAACAAACATCACTTCATCCATGAACTTTGCAACAACCCCTGGACTCCAAGCTCTCTTTCCTCTAATCTTCCTACATGGTTGTGCCAGATCAGTATTCTTAAAACTCATCCTTGATCCTGTTCAAAACTGTTGAAGATTCTATAATTCAATTTGTGACTCTGGCATTCAGGAGCCTCTACAACCCGAACCCAACCTTCTTCTGGCCTCATTTCCCACCTCCCTATAAAATCCTACGAAAATCAAGCCTTTCAAATATGCTGTGGCCTTTTCATTTCTCTTTGTTTCTTCACACTGTATTTTCTAATTTTAATATTTTACTTTTGTCTTCTTTCAACTAAAATTCTACACCATCGTATGATAATGAAACTTGCTTTTGGGGATGCCTGTGTGGTTCAGTCATTAAGCATCTGCCTTTGGCTCAGGTCATGATCCCAGGGTCCTGGGATCGAGCCCCTCATCAGGCTCCCTGCTCAGCAAGAAGCCCGCTTCTCCTTCTCTCACCCCTCTGCATGTGTTCCCTCTCTTGCTGTGTCTCTCTCTGTCAAATGGATAAATAAAATCTTAAAAATAAATAAAAATAAAGAGAAGTTTTCTGACAGCTCTTTAAAAAGAAAGAAAGAAAAAAACTTGCTTTTGAAGTAATTTTACCAAATAATAAATGTTACTTGTAAAGAGCACAAAAAACCCGAGAAGTCCAAAGAATGAAATACAAATGGCCTATAATCCCACTAAGCAGAAAAAACTTCCAGTGACACTGGAATTTCTTCTTTGTTCTTTTCAACACATATACTTTCATTTTTTTCTTTTTATTAAAAAGGAATTGGGGTGCCTGGCTGGCACAGACAGTAGTACATGCAATTCTTGATCTCAGGGTTGTAAGTTCGAGTTCCAGGTTGGTTGTAGAGATTACTCAAAAATGAAGTCTTTAAGGGATACCTGGGTGGCTTGGGCAGTTAAGGGTATGCCTTCAGTTCAGGTCATGATCCCAGGGTCCTGGGATGGAGCCCGATGTCATCTTGGGGGGCAGGTGCCGCTCAGCAGGGAGTCTGCTTCCCCTTCTCCCTCTGCCCTCCTCCCATTTGTGCTTTCTCTCTCAGTCTCAAATAAATAAACTCTTTAAAAAAAAAAATTAAGTCTTTAAGAATAAGTAAATAAAAAAGTGATCACATAGTATCTTACTCTAAGCAAGGCCAATTTGAAAGTCTTTCTGTCCTTTTCAGAGCAGCATGCTTTTAGATCTAATAATTCAGAAAAATAAGATTTATATGCTTTTGTTAAAATCAAAACTTCATATTTGAAAAGAGAAAAAAGGTTTCATATTTCTTTAAAGACAAGATTTGTTTCACTCAGCACCTAATACAGGCATTTGCTCACGTAAATTTTAATTTATATATAAAAAGCCTCAAATATTTTCATTAAAATGTATTCAATAGGTATTTATTGACTACCTACCATGCCATGAAGCAATAAACAATATAGAACAAAAACCCTGCCTCTATGAAGGAGATAGACAGAAAATAAATAGGCAAATTATTTACACTGGTTGCTAGTGGTAAGATCAAATGATAAATTTTCATTTACTCATTGATTTTTCACTCTTTGCAAGTTTGCAAACCAGGTGTTAAACACAGCCTTTATTAAAAAAGCATATAAGTGTATATAACTAAATAAATTATTTTAAAACAAAGGCAATAAATACTAAAAACTCATCACTTCCTAATCACTTTACTATGTTTTATTATATATGCTGCTTTGAAATTATTTATGATTTTTGTATCTGTATGGTGGAAGAGCTATGTAATGCTGGGCTACTGTACATCTGTCCACAACATCATATCCACGGACTTCCGTGCTGGTGGCTCGAAATCAGCCATGGTGGCAGTATTTATACCATAGAACTTGGCAAAAATTACCAATCATATCTTGAGTATTTTTTGATGGTCTAGATCTAAGAAACTGCTGGAGAAAATGTTGACTAAATTCAAAAATGTGTGCTATCTATAACCACCACATTATGAATAGCACAAAAAAATTGAGAACATAGTCTTCTAGTACTAGAAAACTATTACCAATTCCGTAAAGAAGTTTCTCACCCGACTGACACATCAGTGAAATGCTGATGCACATCTTCATTGTTTCACTTCCCCTTACTCATTACCATAAACGGAAATACCAACCTTCATACCTACACTCAGAGAACTAGTAGTGGAACACTTAGTAGCACACCACTGACTTGTATGTGAGAAAATGCTAAATGTTATGCAGAAAAAGATGAACAGGATTAAGAGGGGAATTAGAAGTGCTGGAGGCAGGGATAAAGTTTTAAGAAAGTAATATATGGGGCACCTGGATGGCTCAGCTGGTTAAGCACTGCCTTCGACTCAGGTCGTGATCCTGGAGCTCTAGGATCGAGTCCCGCATTGGGCTCCCAACTCCATGCGGAGTCTGCTTCTCCCTCTGACCTCCCCCTCATGCTCTCTCTGTGTGTGTCTCTCTCTTAAATAAATAAATAAAATCTTAAAAAATATATATATATACACAAATATATGTATATATATATATACATGAGCAAAGAATTGAAGGAGGTAAAAAAGGGAGCATCCAAGTAGGATGAGAATTCCAGAAAAAGAAAATCAGTGCAATTTTTTGAGGGGGTGGCTTGCCTAGAGTATCTGACAAACAGAAAGTTAGTCAGTGTGTTCAGTGCAAAATGAAACAATAGACTAGGAGAGATGAGACCAGATGGACATAGGGCAAAGTCATACAGGGTCTTGCAGGCTAAACACTTTGATTTTTTCTTCTGAGAGAAACAGGAAGCCATTGAAAGTTTCTAAATAGAACTTATGCTTTGTGTTTGGCCGCTACAAGGCAGGGGGTTGTGGGGAGTAGGGAAAGAAAAAATGAAATAAGATGGGATCGGGAGGGAGACAAACCATAAAAGACCCTTAATCTCACAAAACAAACTGAGGGTTGCTGGGAGGGTGGAGGGTTATGGACAGGGTGGCTGGGTGATTGACATTGGGGAGGGTATGTGCTATGGCGAGTGCTGTGAAATGTGTAAGACTGATGATTCACAGACCTGTACCCCTGGGGGCAAATAATACATTATATGTTAATAAAAATAATTTAAAAAAAAAGAATGGACTAAAGATTTCCTTTTTGATTTTGTGGTTGACCCATTCATTGTTTATAGCATGTTATTTAGACTTCCCTTATTTGTGCTCTTTCCAGAGTTTTTTTTCCTGGTCATTGATTTCTAGTTTTATACCATTCTGGTCAGAAAAGACGCATGATAGAATTTCAGTTTTTGTTAATCTGTTGAAATTTGTTTGGGGGCCTAACATGATCTGCTCTAGAGATGTTCCAGGTGCACTAGAAAAGAATGTGTATTCCACTGCTTTTGCATGGTATGTTGTGAATATATCTGTTAGATCCATCTAGTCCAATGTGTTGTTAAAGTCACTGGGCACCTGGCTGGCTCAGTTAGTAGAGCGTGTCTCTCGATCTCAGAGTTTTAGGTTCAAGCCTCACTCACATTGGGTGTAGAAATTACTTTAAAAAAAAAAAAAAGTCTAAAAAATAAAAAGAACAAAAACTCCCAAAAAACAAAGCTACTGTTTCTTACTGATTTTCTATCTGGATGATCTATTCATAGATTTAAGCGGGGTATAAAATTCCCCTATCATTGTCTTACTGTCAATTTCCTTCTGTGTATCTGTTAATTGCTGCTTTTTGTATTTAGGTGCTCCCAAGTGAGTGTACAAATGTTTACAATTGTTATATCCTTTCGCTGGACTGTTCCCTTTCTGATGACACAGTGTCCTTCTTTGTATATTGTTACATTCTTTGTTTTAAATTATATTTTGCTTATGTAAGTATTGCAACCGGGCTTTCTTTGCACTTCTATTTGTCTTGTAAATGTTTTGTCACCCCTTCACTTTCAATCTGCATGTCTTTAAGTCTAAAGTGAGTCTTGCAGGTAAACTGGTACAGCCACTGTGGAAAGAGTATGGAGTTTCCTTAAGACTTTTAAAATAGAATTACCATATGATCTAATAATGCCACTGCTAAGTATTTACCGAAAGAAAATGAAAACACTAATTCAAAAAAGATACCTGCGCCCTTATGCTTATTGCAGCATTATTTACAATAGTCAAGACAGGGAAGCAACCCAAGTGTCCATGAACAGATGAATGGATAAAGATGTGGTATATTCTACAATGGAATACTACTCAGTCATTAAAAAAAGAATGAAATCTTACCATTTGCAACAACATGGACCCTACAGGACATAAAGCTAAATGAAGTAAGTCAGTCAGAAACACGAATACCATATGATCTCACTCATATGTGAGATTTAAGAAACAAAACAAATGAAGAAAAAAGATGACAAACAAAAAAACCCAGACTCTGTTAAGTGTGTAAACCTGGTGTTTCACAGACCTGTACCCCTGGGGCTAATAATCCATCCATATACATCCAATAAAAAAAAAAAAAAAAAAAAACCCAGACTCTTAAATACAGAGAGCAAACCAGTGGCTGCCAGAGGGGAGGTGGTGGGGGGATGTGAAACAGATAAAGGAATTAAGAATATATTTATCAGGGCACCTGGGTGGCTCAGTGGGTTAAGCCACTGCCTTCCGCTCGGGTCATGATCCCAGGGTCCTGGGATCGAGTCCCACGTCGGGCTCTCTGCTCAGCAGGAAGCCTGCTTCCCTTCCTCTCTCTCTGCCTGCCTCTCTGCCTACTTATGATCTCTGTCTGTCAAATAAATAAATAAAAAATAAAAAAAATAATATATTTATCATGGGATAAGTCAGTTGAGGTTGAACGTCTGACTCTTAGATTCAGCTCAGGTCACAGTCTCGGGGTGGTGGGACTGAGCCCTGCCTTAGACTCAGAGGTCAGTGAGGAATTTGCTTGGTATTCTCTCCCTCTCCTTTTCTCTCTCTCTCTCCCTCAAATAAATAAATCTTTAAAAAAAAAAAAAAAAGAGCACACTTAACATAATGAGCAATGAGTACTGTATGGAATTGCCAAGTCAGTATACTGTACACCTGAAACTAATCTAACACTATATGCTAATTATACTTGAATAAAATGTGTTTTGGAACTAGATCGAGGTGGTGGCTGTACAACACTGCGAATGTGCTAAATACCACGGAATTGTTCACTTAAAAAACGAAGAAGAAGAATGGGTTGATGAGAACAAGAATGAAAGCAGGGAGACAATTAGAGGCTACTATTAAGTAATCCTGTAGATGATGGTGAACTGGATCCTGATGGTTAAGAGTAGAAGTGGGGACGCCTGGGTGGCTCAGTTGGTTAAGCAGCTGCCTTCGGCTCAGGTCATGATCCCAGCGTCCTGGGATCGAGTCCCACATCGGGCTCCTTGCTCATCAGGGGGCCTGCTTCTCCCTCTGCCTCTGCCTGCCATTCTGTCTGCCTGTGCTCGCTCTCTCTCCCTCTCTCTCTGACAAATAAATAAATAAAACCTTTAAAAAAAAAAAAAAAAAGAGTAGAAGTGCTCCTGAATCCTATTTCTGTAACAGCTCTAGAAAATGCACTATTCACTAATAAAATCTGTTGAAATCACATTGGGACTATTTCAATGGGAGAGAGGTGTATGAGATTCCATTATTAATGCTGAAAAAGACAAATTTTCTAAAACAAAGTAACAGATCAACTGTTTCAAATAGGAAATCTTATCTACAATGATCAAAAAATCAGGTGAACTGTCATACTTTTTATGGTAATTAAGCTCATGCTTGACAAATTTCTTCAACACTGTCTATGTATAGAGTATATGAAGGATTGCATGCACATACAGGTATTTGCTCTACACAGGAAAGAAAAAAGAACAAGAAGAGATATTAAATACCAGGTACCCACTGTGTGAATGGTACCAATGTAGTAGTTTCATGTGCAAGCTTACAGATAGTTGAGATAACTGTCCCTGGGGCACCTGGGTGGCTCAGTTGGTTAAGCATCCAACTCTCGATCTCACCTCAGGTCTTGATCTTAGGGTTGTGAGTTCAAGTACCACGTTGGGTGCCACTGGAGCCCACTTAAAAAAAAAAAAAAAAAGGGAAAACAAATAGGAAATAACTGTCCCTAACCACGGGAAGACTGCATTAAAGGAAGAGACAAATTAATTATAGGATCAGCTCCTAAATGCTTCCTAAAGACATCACAAATAAAAAACTGCAAAAATAAAACTCCAAATAAAAGAAAGCTTTCTAAGAAAAACTTAACTGACAAACAAAGGTTTATCTGACTTGTTATATTCAACAACAAAGGAGGTTAAAATTCCTAGAAGAATCATCTTCTATGGCCAGTGCAGTCATATAAGGCACAACACTATTACGTCTTAAAACAAACAAAATTCTCTAATATAGAACAAGGAACAATAATTGTTTCACATGGTGAGCCACAGCTGGAAATGGTCTTATCTATTGGAAAAATGTAATAAAATTTAAAAGACCAAGAATTAATGGACAAAAGGTATACTTTCTAATAATGGTTTATCAAAATGGCATACATGTAGTTAGCTTTATGGTTATACAATTGGATTATTTTAATATAAAAAAGTTTTAATAAAAGCTATTGAGCACTAACTCTATAATAATGCAAGAGTTTTTCTATAATGGTTATTTACATTGGAATGAACTAAATAGTAAGACTGCAAAAGCCTCACTTAAAAAGTATGGACTAAGGATTCTGGAAACTATATTTTATACATATATCCCAACCAAGACACTAACCTAACAAAAGAATTTCCTCTAATCTGTAAATGTTTACAAAAGATCATCTACCTGAAAATGAAAGACATGCCACAAATTAGGAGAATATTTGCCATTATAAACAAATTATTAGTATCCTGACATTTAAAGACTTCTAAAAAATAATAAGCAAAATCGAATTATCAGTTTAAAATAGAGCAAAAATGGAAAATGAGCAAAATATACTATATTTTACATACAAAGTTACAGAAATGACCAATGAATACATGAAGAAAATGCCCAACCTCCGCAGTACTCAGGAAGATGCCAATTAACACACCTTATGTCATCTTACCGCTTTCAGTTTAGCAAATATTAAAGAATTTAACAGTAAGATATGAGGCGACAGGCATTCATTCTTATTCCCTTAATAGGAGCATAAACTGCGGCAACCATTTTGAAAAGTAATTTGGCACTGTACAGGCAAGGTGAAGACACACATGCCCTCACGACTCAGCAATTCCACTTCGAGGTATACATTCCTGAGAAACTCTTAGACATATACACAGAAAGGCGTACAACATATCTGTGTAGCATTGTTTATGGTTAATAACAGTAAAAGAACATTAACACTGGAATCTAATTATACATTCACGTAAGAAATACAGAATATTCACACACTGAAATACTACCCAGAAGTAAAAATGATACCTCAATAAAAAATAAATCTCAGGGGTATTTGGGTGGCTCAGTCGGTTAAGGGTCTGCCGTCAACTAGGTAATGATCCCAGGGTCCTGGGACTGAGCCTGGAGTCAGGCTCCCTGCTCAACGGGGAGTCTGCTTCTCCCTTTCTCTCTGCCTTCCTCCTGCTTGTTCTGTCTCTTTCTCTGTGTCAAATAAATAAAATCTTTTTAAAAAATAATTAAGAGAAAAAGAAGTAAAAATGAATGATTTATAGCATATATCATGGATGTCTCTCACAATGTTGAAGAAGGGAAGAAAATTGTTTATGTTATGATTCCTTTATATAGATACTAACAACTAACACTCAGACAACACTGCCTCTGTACACTATGTACTTTGCATACAATGACTACTTTAATCCTTGTATCAGCCCTATCAGGTAAATTTTATTTTTTTAAATTTTTATTTATTTATTTATTTTAGACAGAGAAACGGACAGAAATAGAGATACAGAGAGAGAGAGAGAGAGATGGGAGAGGCAGAGGCTGAGGGATAAGCAGACTCCCTGCTGAGCACAGAGCCTGACATGGGGTTGGATCACACAACCCTGAGATCATGACCTGAGCCAAAAACCAAGAGTTGGACACTCAACCAACTGAGCCACCCAGCTGCCCCAGGTAAATTCTACTTTTAATCTCTATTTCATACAGAAAGAAACAGCCATGGAGAAGTAATATGCCCTAATCACATGATGGCGTAACCACCTGTCATGAGACTATGCTCTTAGACCCCCAACATTACACTGTCTCTCAAAAATATGCGGAACTAAACAACACCTAGAGATACATACATAATTACCAAAACAATAAAGAAAATACAAACATAATTAGGGGCAGTGTTACTGAGGGAAAAGAAAGGGGGACAACATAATTGGGAAAGGTTCACATGGGACTTTAAAGTTTCAATAATGTTCTAATTCTTTTTTTCCCCTTAATTCCAGTAATAGTTAACATACAGTATTGTATGAGTTTCTGGTATTACAATACAGTGATTCAACAGTTCTACACATTACTCAGTTCTTATCATGATAAGTATACTCTTAATCCCCTTCTCCTATTTCACCCATCTCCCCACCTATCTTCCCTCTGGTAACCACCAGCTTGATCTCTATAGAGAAATCTATGTTTTTGTCTTTTTAAAAAAATTTTTTTAAAGATTTTATTTATTTATTCGACAGAGATCACAAGTAGGCAGAGAAGCAGGCAGAGAGAGGAGGGTGCTGAGCAGACAGCCCGATGTGGGGCTCGATCCCAGGACCCCGGGACCATGACCCGAGCCAAAGGCAGAGGCCTTAACCCACTGAGCCACCCAGGTGCCCCTTGTCTCTTTTTTAATATGTTCACTTTTTTCGTTTCTTAAATTCTACGAGTGAGATCATATGGTATTTGTCTTTCTCTGATGGACTTATTTCACTTAGCTTTATACCCTCTAAATCCATCCATGTTGTTACAAATGACAAGATTCCATTTGTTTTCCTGGCTGAGTAATATTCCATTGTAGAAAACATTACAGCTTCTTCCATTCATCTATCAATGGACACTTGGGCTGCTTCCATAATTATAGATAATGCTGCAATAAAGACAGGGCTGAATGTATCCTTCTGAATTAGTGTTTTTATATTCTTTGGGTAGTAAATACCTAACAGTCCAATTGCTGGATCATCAGGTAATTTTTTTTTTTTTTTAAAGATTTTATTTATTTATTTGACAGAGAGATCACAAGCAGGCAGAGAGGCAGGTAGAGAGAGAGGAGGAAGCAGGCTCCCCTAGAGAGCAGCGAGCCCGATGCGGGGCTCGATCCCAGGACTCTGAGATCATGACCTGAGCCGAAGGCAGTGGCTTAACCCACTGAGCCACCCAGGCGCCCCTCATCAGGTAATTCTATATTTAACTTTCTGAGGAACTTCCATACTGTTTTCCAAAGTGGCTACACCAGTTCACATTCCCACCAACACTGCAAAAGGGTTCCCTTTTCCCCACATCCTTGCCAACACCTATTGTTCCTTGTGTTGTTGATTTTAACCAGTCTGACAGGTGTGAGGTGATCTCTCATTTGTGATTTTTGATTTGCATTTCCCTCATGATGAGTGACACTGATCATCCTTTCCTGCGTTTGTTGGCCATCTGTGTATCTTCGACGAAGAAATGTCTGTTTATGTCTTCTGTCCATTTTTAACTGGATTATTTGTTTTTTGGAGTATTGAGTTATATACATTTATTTTTAAAATATTTTATTTATTCATTTGTGAGAGAGAGAAAGAGAGCGCACGCATACAAGCAGGCAGAGTGGCAGGCAGAGGCGGAGAGAGCAGCAGGCTCCCTGCTGAGCAAGAAGCCTGATACAGGACTTGATCCCAGCACCCGGGGATCATGACCTGAGCCGAAGGCAGCAGCTTAACCGACTAAGCCACCCAGGTGTCCCTATATATGTTTTTTTTTTTTAAAAAGAGATTTGAGAGAGAGAGCATGTGCGTGTGCACGAGTGGGAGGAGGGACAGAAGGAGGAGAAAATCCTTAAGCAGACTCCCTGCTGAGCATGGAGCCTGACATGGGGCTCAATCCCAGGACCCCAAGATCATGACCTGAGCCTCTATCAAGAGTCAGATACTCAACCGACTGAGCCACTCAGCTAGCTCCCCATGGATTTTCTATTCTGTTCCACTGATCTATGTGTCTCACTTTTGTGCCAGACAATACCATTTTTATTAATACAGCTTTGCAGCATATCTTGAAGTCTGGGTTTGTGCTACTTCCAGTTTTGTTCTTCCTCTTCAAGGTTGCTTTGGCTATTCAGGGTCTTTTGTGGTTCCATACAAATTTTAGGATTATTTGTTCTAGCTCTGTGAAAAATGCTGTTGGTATTTTGATAGGGATTGCATCAAATCTATACGTTGCTTTGGGTAGTATGGCCATTTTAACAATATTTGTTCTTCTACTCTGTAAGCATGGAATGTCTATCTATTGCATTGTGTCATCTTCAGTTTCTTTCATCGGTGTATTATAGTTTTCAGAGTACCGATCTTTCACCTCCTTGGTTAACTTATTTCTAGGTATTTTATTATTTTTGGTATAATTCTAAATGGGATTGTTTTCTTATCCTCTCTTTCTGCTGCTTCATTATTAGTGTATAGATATGCAAAGGACTTCTATATATTGATTTTGTATCCCATTACCTTACCGAATTCGTTTATCAGTTCTAGTTTTTTGGTGGAATCTTTATGGTTTTCTATATATAGAATCACGTCATCTGCAGAGTGGAAGTTTTACTTCTTCCTTACCAATGTGGATGCCTTTTATTTCTTCTTCTTGACTCGTTGTTGTGGCTGGGACTTCCAATACTATGTTGAATAAAAGTGGTGAGAGTGGATATCCTTGTCTTGTTCCTGATCTTAAGGGAAAAGCTCTCAGTTTTTCACCACAGAGTATTATGCCAGATCTGGGTTTTAGCATATATGGCCTCTTATATGCTGAGGTGTGTTCCCTCTAAACCTGCTTTATTGAGAGTTTTTGTCATGAATGGATGTTGTGCTTTGTCAAATGCTTTTTCTGCATCTATTAAAATGATGTGTTTTTTTTTTTTTAAAGATTTTATCCATTTATTTGACAGAGAGAGAGATCACAAGTAGGCAGAGAGGCAGGCAGAGAGAGAAGGGGAAGCAGGCTCCCTGCTGAGCAGAGAGCCTGATGCGGGCCTCGATCCCAGGCTCCTGAGATCATGACCTGAACTGAAGGCAGAGGCTTAACCCACTAGGCCACCCAGGCGCCTGGTCATGGTTTTTTTTATCCTTTCACTTGTTGATGTGAAGTATCATGTAGATTGATTTGTAGATACTGAAGCACTCCTGCATCCCAGGAATAAATCCCACTTAATCATGGTGAATGATTTTTTTCACGTACTATTGGATTTGCTAATATTTTGTTGAGGATTATTGCATCTATGTTCATGAGAGATACTGGCCTGTAGTGCTCCCCGCCCCCCCCCCTTTTTGTAGTGTCTTTATCTGGTTTTGGTATCAATAATGTTGGCTTCACAGAATGAATGTGGAAGCTTTCCCTCCTTTTCTGTGTTGTGGAATAGTTTGAGAAGAATAGGTAGTAATTCTTCTTTAACTGTTTAGTAGAATTCACCTGTGAAGTCGTCTGGTCCTAGACGTTTTTTTTCCTTGGGACTATTTTATTACTGATTCAATTTCATTGCTGGTAATTGGTCTGTTCAAACTTTCTATTTCTTCCTGATTCACTATTGGGAGATTATATGTATTTAGGAATTTATCCATTTCTTCTAGACTTCCAATTTGTTTGCATATAATTTTTCAGAATATTCTCTTATAGTCCTTTGTATTTCTGTATTACTGTTATTTCTCCTCTTCAATTTCTGATTTTGTTTAAGTCCTCCCCCTCTTTTTGGTGAGTCTGGCTGAAGGTTTATAAATTTTGTTGATCTTTCTGAAGAACCAGCTCCTGGTTTCATTGATCTGCTCTGGTTTGTTTTGTTTTTTTGTTTGTTTTTTAGCTTCTATTTCATTCATTTTTGCTCTAATCTTTATTATTTTCTTCCTTCTACTGGTTTTGAGTTTCATTTGTTCTTTTTCTAGCTCTTTAAGGTGTAAGGTTAGGTTGTTTGAAATTCTTCTTGCTTCCTGAGGTAGACCTATATTCCTATAAACTTCCCTCTTAAAACAACTTTTGCTGGGTCGTGAAGATTTTTGACCATTGTGTTTTTGTTTTCATTTATCTCCATGTATTTGTCATTTCCTCCTTGACTTCCTGGTTGGCCCATTCAGTGTTTAGTAGCATGTTATTTAACCTTCATGCATCTGTATTGTTTTCCAGATATTTTTATTTATTTATTTATTTTGGTGGTTGATTTCTAGTTTCATAGCACTGTGGTCAGAAAAGATGCCTAGTATGACTTCAGCTTTTTCAATTTGTTCGGACTTGTTTTGTGGCCTACTATGTGATATATTTTGTAGAATGTTCCATGTATGTGTACTTCAAAAGATGTGTATTCTGTTCTTTTAGGATAGAATGTTCTGAAAATGTCAGTTCCATCTGGTCCAATGCGTCATTCAAGCCACAATTTCCTTACTGATTTTCTGATTGGATGACCTATCCATTGACGTAAGTTGGGTGTTAAAGTCCCCTATTACCATATGACTATCAATTACTTCCCTTATATTTGCTATGAGCTTTATATACCTGAGTGCTCTCATCATAAATACTTACAATTGTTATATCTTCTTCCTGGATTATTCCTTTTATGCTTATGTAGTGTCCTTCCTTGTCTCTTGTTACATTCTTTGTGTTAAAGTCCATTTTGTCCAACATAAATATTGCTACCCTGGCTTTCTTTTCATTTCTGTTTTCATGACAAACTCTTTCCTATCTCTTTCCTTCCAATTTGCATGTGTTCTTTAGGTCTGAAATGAGTCTCCTATAGGCAGCATATAATTGGGTCTTGCTTTTTTGTGCATTCCGTCACCCTATGTCTTTGAGTGTTTAGTCCCTTTAAATTCCAAGTAATTACTGGCAGCTATGTACTTATTGCCATTTTGTTACTTATTTTATGGTTCCTTTTGTAGTTCTTCTCTGTTCTTTTCTTCTCTTGCTCTCTTATGATTTGCTGGCTTTCTTAAGCTATATACTTGGATTCCTTTCTCTTTATAACCATTAGGTTTGTATATAACCTCTTAGGCACATAGCAGTCTATATTAAGTTGATGGTCACTTAAGTTTAAACCCATTCTTTACTACCCACCACCCACCATGCTTTAGGTAAATGGTGTCATACTACATCCTTTTATTTTGTGAATTCCTTGACTGATTTTCATAGATATACTTAATATCACTGCTTTGGTGCTTCCTACTTTTCTTAATCCTGTTTATGGTCTTTCCACTTAAAGATTCCCATTTAATATTTCTTGTAGGGCTGGTTTAGTGATCATGGATTCCTTTAAGTTTTGTTTGGGAAACTCTCTTTCTGTTCTAGTCTTGCTAGAAAGAGTGTTCTTCGCTGTTTTTTTCTTTTTTTTTTAATTTAAATTCAATTAGTCAATATATAGTAAATCAATGTTTTAGATGTAGACTTTAATAACTCATCAGTTGCATATAACACCCAGTGTTCATCACATCATGTGCCCTCCTTAATGTCCATCGCCCAATTACCCCATTCCCCCACCCACTCCCACTCAGGTTACCCTCAGTTTGTTTCCTGTAGTTATGAGTCTCTCATGGTTTGTCTCCCTCCCTGATGACATCCCTTTCAGTTTTTCCTCCTTTCCCCTATGATCCTCTGCACTGTTTCTTATATTCCACATGAGAGAAACCATGTAATTGTCTTTCTCTGATTGACCTGTTTTGCTCAGTGTAATACCTCCAGCAGTTCCATCCACATCAATGTAAATGGTAAGTATTCATCCTTTCTGAGATGGCTGAGTAATATTCCATTGTGTGAGTGAGTGTGTGCGTGTGTGTGTGTGTGTGTGTGTGTGTGTGTGTGTGTGTGTATACCACATCTTCTTTATCCATTCATCTGTTGATGGACATCTTGGTTCTTTCCATTGTTTGGCTATTGTGGACATTGCTGCTATAAACGCTGGGTGCATGTGCCCCTCTGGATCACTACATTTGTATCTCTGGGGTAAATACCTAGTACTACAATTGCTGGGTCATAAAGGAGCTCTATTTTCAACTTTTTGAGGAACCTCTGTATGTACCGTTTTCCAGAGTAGCCAAACCAGTCTGCATTCCCACAAACAGCATAAGAGGATTCGCCTTTCTCCACATCCTTGCCAACATTTGTTGCTTCGTGACTTGTTAATTTTAGCCATTCTGACTGGTCTGAGATGGTGTCTCATTACGGTTTGATTTCTATTTCCCTGATGCCAAGAGATGCTGAGCATTTTTTAATGTGTCTGTTGGTCATTTGTATGTCTGTTCATAGACATACGAGGAGACAGAGGAGAAATGTTTGTTCATGTCTTCTGCCCATTTCCTGACTGGATTGTTTTTTAGGAGTTGAGTTTGATAAGTTCTTTATACATCTTGGATACTAGCCCCCCCTTTTATAAAAGATTTATTGAGAGAGAGAGAGCACACACACATGAGTGGGAGGAGAAGGAGAAGCAGGCCCTCCATGAGCAGGGAGCCCCATGCAGGGATCAATCCCAGGACCCTGGCATCACAACCTGAGCCAAAGGCACATGCTCAAGCAACAAAGCCACCCAGGTGCCCCCAATACTAGTCCTTCATCTGATATATCATTTGCAAATATCTTTACCCATTTAATAGGTTGACTTTTAGTTTTGTTGACTGTTTCCTTTGCTGTGCAGAAGCTTTTTATCTTGATGAAGTCCCAAGAGTTCATTTTTGCTTTGTTTCCCTTGACTTTGGAGACTAGTCTGGCAAGAAGCTGCTGTAGCTGAGGTTGAAGAGGTTGCTGCCTTTGTTCTCCTCTAGGATTTTGATGGATTCCTGTCTCACATTTAGGTCTTTCATCTATTCTGAGTTCATATTTGTGTACGGCTTAAGAAAACGGTACAGTTTCATTCATATCCAATTTTCCCAGCACCAGTTGTTGAAGAGACTGTCCTTTTTCTTTTTAAAAGATTATTTATTTATTTATTTGACAGAGAGCGAGAGAGAGAGATCACAAGTTGGCAGAGAGAGGGGGAAGCAGACTCCCTGCTGAGCAGAGAGCTCGACATGGGGCTGGACCCCAGGACTCTGAGATCATGACCTGAGCCAAAGGCAGAAGCTTAATCCCTGAGCCACCCAGGTGCCCCTAGACTGTCCTTTTTCCATTCTATAGTCTTTCCAGCTTTGTCGAAGATTAGTTGACCCTATACAGAGGTGAAGGTCCATTTCTGGATTCTCTATTCTGTTCCACTGGCTGGTTTTTTCCTTTCAGCACTTTGAATATATTATGCCACTCTCTTCTGCTCTGCAAAGTTTCTGATGAAAAATCAGCTGATGGCCTTATGCTGTTTCCCTTTTACCTGGGTGTGTTTTCTCTTCCTGCTTTTAAAATTCTCCCCTTATCACTACTTATTGCCATTTTAATTACTATGTGTCTTGATATAGACCTCCTTGTGTTGATTTTGTTGGGGGCTCTCTGTACCTCCTGGATCTGGATTTCTATTTCTTTTCCCAGATTTGGGGAGTCATCAGCTATTATTTCTTCAAATACAATTTCTGTCCCCCTTTCTCTTTCTTTTCTTTCTGGGATCCCTATAACGAAAATGTTAAGTAATGTTCTAATCTTAAACTGAATAGCAGATGCACAAGTTTTCGTTTCATTATGCATATTCTTTTGGATATATCAACTATTTTATAATTTTAATTAGGTGGAAAGCAAGTCATGTTAAATCCTTTCTGAAACTGAGGATGGGGTGGCAAGTATAGAAATATAAATACATACACACACATAATTAAGAGATATCTAACAAAGAGTAAGAAAATAAATCACTGGGATGCCTGGGTGGCACAGCTGGTTAAGCAACCGAATCTTCGTCTCAGCTTAGATCGTGATCTGAGGGTTGTGAGCCCCACACTGGGGCTCCACTCAGCATGGAGTCTGATTCAGATTCTCTCCCTCTTTGCCATTCCCACTTGTGCTCTCTTGCTCTCTCTCAAATATATAAATAAATCTTAAAAAAAAAAAAAAAAAGAAAAATCACATGTAGTTATAAAAGTTAAGTCTCACTTTGTTAAAAAGAAGAAAGTCATTGATATTTAGTCCCTCCTAAATTGTATTTGTTTGCTTTTCTTTGCTCCATAGTCACAACTAAACCTCTAACTTTAGGCCTCTCTCATATATAAATTAAAAGGAAGAGTGGACAAGATAGGAGTATGCTTTAGAAAGTTGACTATGAAGAAAAGAACAACCCAAAACTACAGCACTAATTTGACATACATAAGAGGTATAAAAGACACAGGAAACTTGACCTGACATTTAAGATTGTTTCCTTGTAAGAAAAACAAATAAAAGAACAAAGTTAGCCAAAATGGCAAAATTACTCTAATTTTTACAACACTGTTAATTAGCTCCAAATGTAACAATATACACTAAAATATAAAACTATGGGTACCATTTTGAACACCTGAAAAAAAAATATTGAAATCATTAGCTAAACTTCTTTTTTCAGGAGACTCTAATCTCACAGGGTTATTCCAAAGATATTCCAAAGAGAGCACTAAAAGCAGAAATCACATCAATTCAAAATTATCTTGGGCATACCTTATATCATCCATAAAGTATAGCACTATCTTATAATAAATCCAACACAACCGGGGATTTTTTTATAGTATGGAACAGTTTGCTATTTTCAACTGAACACAGCTGAAGTAGCTGGCTTATGTTTAGGAGCTATGCCATGAGAGAAGCATCCACCTAGCACTAGAACCACATGGCATGTTCATCCTATCAGAGGCACAAAAACGCTATAGAGAAGAAACTCACTGAGCGTAACAGCAAAGAGAATCTAAATTCAAATTTAATTTAATTACTTTTAACTATTTTACTATTCTCTGAACAAAGATGGTTGAATGTGAATATATACAATTTTACTGTATTATTCCTCATATTTGTATTCCAGAATTCTACAAGGAAAGTTATGAGGAAAAAAAATGCATTGACTGTCCATCTGCCAAAAACACTTTTGGTTCAGTCACTAAAATTAAAAGCTAAAAATTCCTTATTAAACCACCACTACCTTAAAGCATCAAGTATTTCATTTTTAAACTTTCTTTCTTTGACTTCTATTTCTTATGATGTGTAACATGCTTTCAAGTTATAAATAACATTTAGGATGAAGAAAAAATCCTTTTTTAAAAAAAAATTTAAATATTTTATTTATTTGAGAGAGAGAGCACAAATTAGAGAGTGAGTGAGAGAGAGAGAGAGAGAAAGAAAGCATGCATGAGCACGGGGGAGGGGTAGAGGGACAAGGAGAAGCAGAATCCCCATCGAGCAGGAAGCCCAACATGGATGGGGCTCAATCCGAGGACTCCAGGATCATGACCTGAGCCCAAGGCAGATGCTTAACCAAGTGAACCACCCAGTCACCCCCAAAATCCTTTTATTTCATCAAGTAAGTTAAAAAAAAAAAAATGTAAGGAATCCTAGACTCCATGGCCAAAGCATTCAACAGGAGGTCATCTACTCAATCTCCTATTCAATCAATAAATCCTAAGAATTCTGATTTACATTAAATATTGGTCTAACCGGCATAATTTGCCTAAAAGGAAACAATTTATAACCTATTAAGTTGCATCAGTGGCTCAGTGTTCCACTTAAGTGCTGAGCCAAATGAACAGCAACGAAGTACAGCTTCGTCACCAACAGTAAAATAAAAACGCCCAAGACTAAACTTACAGGATTAATAAAATTCATTTAAAAGCTCTGTTTTGTGATAAAATTTAATTTACAAACAGATTCATGGAAAGGCAGAAAGAACAAACAGCTGGTTTGTTTTTCTTTTTAAACCTACTTCCCAAAAGAGACATTTACTTCGTTCCTATATATACATACGTGTTGGTGAATTTGACATTTGTTTATATTCCAGTTCAACTTTTTTTAGTAGGCTATTTATATTTGGGTAACCTGAATACCATATTGCCTTACTGCAAAAAACGGCTATCTACGGCATTTAAAAAGAAAAATTTTTAAAGCAGATTATTCTAATTTCTCAATAACTAAAACTAAAAACTGTTTTGCTTTATTAGCTGTCACACCAGAGGTTTAAAACCAAAAATTAATCTTGGCTGTCCTAAAGATTGGTATTTGAGAAGGGAATACTGTCACAGTTTGAATGTCAAAACTCCCCAGTCACATACTCTCAAGCCCTGATTGCCATTCAGACCATATGTTCTTGACCAGGGCATCAGGCATCCTACATGCTCTTCAGCTTCAGCAATGCCCTAAGATTATGTACAGATCTGAATGTGCATGTGTCTGTGCACTTTCTGGGGCCAGATTGTTTCACTTTCATCAGAATCCCAAAGGATAAGGTAACTACCCAAAATTTAAGAACAGTGGATTAAAACAGTATTTTATGATCCTTATCTATCATCTGACTTTCTCAGTTTCTGCCTTCCTCATTCTAACCTTCCCACTCATCTTGTCGACAAATTCTTCCATTGGTTTTGATATATGGGTTCTTTATTCACTCTTGAAAGATAGTAAGGGAAAACTAGAGCTTCATAAAATGAGGAAAGAACCTGTCTACTTAAAACTGCAATCAAAGGTGGTTTCAAAAACTAAACCTGTAATATTTAAAAAACATTTTTAAATAAAGCTATTTCTTCTGGAGCACCTGGGTGGCTCACTCATTAAGTGGCTGCCTTCGGCTCAGGTCATGATCCGAGGATGCTGGGATCAAGCCCCACATCAGGCTCCCTGCTCAGCGGGAAGCCTGCCTCTCCCTCTCCCACTCTCCATTCTGTGTTCCTGCTCTGGCACGTTGCTCTCTCTTTCTGTAAAATAAATAAATAAAATTAAAAAAAAAAAAGCTACTCTTCTGAAAACTTTGTCTTTCAGTTAGTTACACAACTAATTTTATATCTTAGTTGATCTCTTGCCTTTCAATTGAGAAAACAAGTAGTAAACTGAATTTGCAATTCAGCTACACTCACCTTTACCTTTTAAGGCATGTTAAGACCTAACATAAAAATACATACAATCAAAAAATAATAATAATATCATCATCCCTAAAACCCCACAATACAAATACACATGACTGACTTCACGAAGATAGTGTCCTTTCAAGAATTAAAGCTTTACTTATAAAACAAAATGGTTTTCCGCTGATACAAAAAGGACTGATTTAGCAAGGAACATCCTGATGAAAAAGGGCAGAATTGCTGAGAATGCTATCCTACTTTTACACTGACTTCCCTCCTCTAAGCATCTGTTAAGTGTGGGATGAGAAAAAGGTGCTGGAATCTGGAGAGGCAGACTAGAATAAAAATATATTTGGTTCCAAGAATTTAAAAGACAGAGACAGAAATGTCACTGGAAAAATTACAGAAGTAAGAAGGTTAAAAACAGCTCTGCTCCCCTTTAACTGACAAAAAATTTCACATAATATCTACAAACATCATCTCTTCAATTCTTTAACCCTCTGGGATCTGACTATTCCCTTTCCCTCACAATCCTCTCCCCTTATCCAAGACATTAACACAAGACTTGTAAAACATTATCTTAAATTGGTCTACTGCTCTTCATCTCCATCATCAGAACCACAGTTCAAAACAACTTTGCCTCTTTTTAATTTTTTTAAGATTTTATTTATTTATTTGACAGAGAGAGAGATCACAAGTAGGCAGAGAGGCAGGCAGAGAGAGAGGGGGAAGCAGGCTCCCTGCTGAGCAGAGAGCCTGATGTAGGGCTTGATCATAGGACTCCAAGAACATGACCCGAGCTGAAGGCAGACGCTTAACCTACTGAAACACCCAGGCGCCCCAACAACTTTGCCTCTTACCTGACTAGTATAAGCCTCCTTCTGATCAACTGTGCACAAAGCAGCCAGTGTAATCTTCAAAAATGTAAAATGGATCATAGCACTGCATAATAGTGCCAAGATTTTCTAATGCGTCTTCGAATTAAATCCAAACTCTCAGCCTCTGAGAAGTCAGTATGGCAGAATAATTCACATTGCCCAAGAAAAAGTGGCTGGAACTGTACCTAGTACACCCCAAATGCTGAGTAAATGTTAGCATATTAAGGTACCGTTCCTGCCTGCCTCTCTTACCTTGAGGTGACACTCTCCACAACTCTGAGTCTTTCAGTTAAATAAAAGCTCTTCACTTTGGGCCTGCTATTTCCTTGTCTGAAATGCGTTTCTCTCAGTGCTTTCAACAACTGCTGTCTTTCACTTGTATATATCAAGTCTCATCTTCTCATTGATGAAGGCTTCTTTCTTCCTCTTTCTAAATGCCACTGTTATTCTGTATTGTACTACTCTTTTTATTTCCTTCACAGTGTCTGCATTTTGTAATTTTTTTTGTTTCATTGGTTAAACTCTCAAACATCACCAGATGAATAAGCACAGATCCAATGAATTCTCTAACTTACTTAATGTAGGAAACACTGGATTCTGTTCTTTCTATCCAAAATGTAGGTTTTTAATTCCTCTTACCAACAAGCTAAAAAAATTGATCACTAATATAAATATGTCACAGCCCATGCTATGATTCATTATACGTACATACTTCTCTTAATTGTTAATTAAATAAAACCCTGTGTCCAACAACATATTATGCTAGGTGCTGGAACAGGAACCAGAATGAGAAACTAAAGATTATTTCCACTCTTTTTTACTTATTTATTTGAAAGAGAGAGCAGAGTGAATAAGAACACGAGTCAGGTGGGGGAGAAGCAGAGGGAGATGTAAGAAGCAGGCTCCCCACTGAACAAGGAGCCTGCTGTGGGACTTGATCCCAGGACCCTGGCAATCATGACCTAAGCCAAAGTCAGACACTTACCAGGCTGAGACACCCAGGTACCCACACCCTTAAGGTCTTGAATGATATAAGCATAGGATGGGAAAGACAAAAAAGAGGAACATTTCAAGCAGGGGATGGGGTGGGATGAAGAGTCATGATATACATGTAAAAATGTATATTTCACCAAAAGTAAGATACTAGAGATTGCAGGATATGTTGTACTAAGAGAAAAATGCTGCCAAAATTATTAGTAATTGTTCCTTAATTGTGAAATATCACCAGTAATAAGATGCATACCAATATGAGAGATGGGTCCTAGTTTCAGAGATATTAAAGTCTAAGGAAAAGAGGAAGAGGAGAAGAGAGAAGAGGAGAAGGAAAAGAAAGGGGAGGAAAGGGAAGAAAAATGACCATTCAGTTATTAATGTAAAATCAGTCTTCTAGGAATCTCAGTAAGTCTCAGTGATATGGAATATTGGTTTTTCACTAAAGTTTGTGATCAGGAAGGGAAGAAAAAGTCCCTCAAAAGAGTGTTCACAGGCTCCATAGCTCAGGGGTTAGAGCACTGGTCTTGTAAAAGAGTGTTCACAGAGCAACTCATACTTTCTTATTGTTTTCATTTGCCTTACATATTTTTGCCTTTCCCTTTATTTTTAGCTTTTCTAAATCATTTTGTACATCTCTTTTACACAGCACAAAGCTGACTCTTGCTTTGTGATTCAAATGAAAATCCTGGGTTTTTTGAAAGGTGTTATATACAACAAAAAGAAATCTTTTAAAATCCATGTATTTCAAAACTCCTAATTGACTTGTGGATCACAGGTCATGACTTAAAAAAGCAAGTATAGGGGCACCTGGGTGGCTCAGTGGGTTAAAGCCTCTGCCTTCAGCTCAGGTCATGATCCCAGGGTCCTGGGATCGAGCCCCGTATCGGGCTCTCTGCTTAGCGGGGAGCCTGCTTCCTCCTCTCTCTCTGTCTGCTTCTCTGCCTACTTGTGATCTCTGTCTGTCAAATAAATAAATTTAAAGAAAAAAAAAAAAGCAAGTATAACTAAAAGTTATAATAGCAAATTAAAAACCTTAAATACATATAGTTAAAAATAATTAGGGGCGCCTGGGTCGTTCAGTCAGATAAGTGTCTAACTCTTGATTTCAGCTCAGGTCATGATCTAGGGGTCATGGGATTGATCAGACTCTGCACTGAGCATGGAGCCTGGTTGGGATTTTCTCTCTCTCTCCCCCTCACTCCCGCCTTTGTCCCTCCCCTCTAAAAAATGGTAATAATAATGAAAATATTCCACTTCAAACCTGATGAACCACTTATAAATGTATAGCTTTAGGGGCTCCTGGGTGGTTCAGTGGGTTAAAGCCTCTGCCTTTGGCTCAGTTCATGATCTCAGGGTCCTGGGATCAAGCCCCACATCAGGCTCTCTGCTCAGCAGGGACCTTGCTTCCCCCGCTCTCTCTGCCTGCCTCTCTGCCTACCTGTGATCTCTCTGTCAAATAAGTAAATTAAATCTTTTAAAAAAATGTATAACTTTAAATACTTACATTAGAGGGGTACCTGGGTGGCTCAGTTGATATTGTGTCTGGCTCTTGGTTTCAGCTTAGGTCACAATCTCAGGTGATGGGATCAAGCCCTGCATCAGACTCCATGCTCCACATAGAGTCTGTTAGTACCTCTCCCCCTACTCCTTCCACTGGCTTGCTCTCTCTCTCTCTCTCTCTCTCTCTCTCTCAAATGAATAAATAAAATCTTTTTTAAAAAATGCTTATGTTAGAAAAAAGCCTAATAATTGGTGAGTTAAGCATCTACCTGAAAGAATCAGAAAAAGAAAAAACTCCAAGAAATTTGAATAAAATTCCACTTCCAATAACATTTTAGGCTAGATTATTTACCCAATTCTTCACTGAAAACAGTTAAAAGTGATGGATAAAATTTTATTTCAAAAAGCACTGAAGAGCTGACAAGATCATAAAGGAATTACCAGACCAAAATCTATGAGAAGGCAGAAACTCAAAGAGATAAGTGGCATAACAACATAGTTTTTATCTTGTATACATCTGCCTAACTCACCAAGTTAAGCTTTAATTTTTATAATCTCTTCGGAGAGAACAGAAACCAAAGAATAAGACCCACCCCAAATGGAAAATCTAACAAGAGACCCTTTCTCCATAAAGCTGGGACCACCCCCCCTCCCAAAAGTTTCATACTCAGGAAAAGAGTAAACAGTAAAAGTAAACCCAGTCCACTCCTTCATTACCAAAGGACAAGGAAACTGGTCTTCCTGATGTAGAAGAGAACAAAGAATTCCTAAGAGGCTGTAAAGAAAAGCAGAACCACACACATATTTGCAATCCAAAGTCACCCCATTAGGGTGGTCCAAAACTTCAAAGGATAAATTCAGTCACCGAATTGCAGTAAAATACCTTGAGCTATGGGGGGGGGGGGGGGGGACTAAAGGTATATCCTCTTGAAGCAATGTGCTTCCTTTTGGGCCTCAAAGAAGAACCACTAATATTTTTTCCAGGGAAAATAAGCAATTCACAGTAAAAGTCTCACACAGGAAAAATAAAAAGAAATCTACACCTAGGCACAGCATATGAAACTTCAGAAAAACCAAAAAATAAAAGAGTTCAAAAACAGCAAGTTTTGGAAAACAAAACAAAACAAAACAAAAGACACATTCACTTAAGTTAATAATTATTAGGCAGCTGATTTATCAATAGCAACAATGGAAACCAAGAGAGAGTGGAATTATCTCTTACAATGACTACAAAAATACTGCCAGCCCAAAATTTTATACCTAATGGAATATCTATCAAAAAAAGTGATAGACACACACACAAAAAAAAGACATAGATTTCAGACAAAATAGCTGAGAGTTTACTACAGAAAATTTCACTAAAGAGAATTCTAAAGAAAAAAAATCTCCAAAAAGAAAGAAGTGATCCAGATGGAAAAATCTGAAATCCCTGGAGGAATCAAGAGCACACAAAGTTGAAACTGACATCAAATTCAGAGGCTCATTGTCACAATTTTCCGCCTTGTAGACTGAAGAGTAGAAAAGTCAGATGACAACAAGAGGAAAGGAAGACTTAAAGGAAAAAGAAAGAATGAATGTCCTGGTAGCACTATAAGCCCCTGGGTCCAGCTAGTCTCAAAGCCTACTGAAATCCTGTCCTTGGAAAATATGAGATATCCTAATGTTAGATTCTGCTTTTCACTTAAGAAGTGTGTAAAGGAGGGGCGCCGGAGTGGCTCAGTGGGTTAAAGCCTCTGCCTTCAGCTCAGGTCATGATCTCAGGGTCCTGGGATCGAGCCCCGCATCGGGCTCTCTGCTCAGCAGGGAGCCTGCTTCCCTCTCTCTCTCTCTCTCTCTCTGCCTGCCTCTCTGACTACCTGTAATCTCTGTCTGTCAAATAAATAAATTAATAATCTTAAAAAAAAAAAGTGTAAAGGAGAAAAGCCAAAAAAATTTTTTTTTTTTAAAGATTTTATTTATTTATTTGTCAGAGAGAGAGAGAGAGAGAGCGAGAGTGAGCACAGGCAGATAGAGTGGCAGGCAGAGGCAGAGGGAGAAGCAGGCTCCCTGCCGAGCAAGGAGCCCGATGTGGGACTCGATCCCAAGACTCTGGGATCATGACCTGAGCCGAAGGCAGCCGCTTAACCAACTGAGCCACCCAGGTGTCCTGAGAAAAGCCAAAAATTAATGAAAAAGAAAACACATAACAGAGAAAATCAGAGTCAAGCACTGGTTTTTTATAAAGCTAAGAAAATATATAAACCCTCTAATAAGACTGATGAAGGAAAACAGAAGTCACAAAAAATATTAGGAATAAAAAAAGAGAGAAATACTAAGCAGACATTTAAATGATAAGAAAAGAATGAACAACTCTATGCCAAATATGGACAAAAATGGTGGATTCCTAAAACAGAAAACTTTTTTTCTAAGAACTGCCCTAACTAGAAACAGAAATTTTAAGTAAAAACTATTTAGAAAACTGAATACATACCTCCTCAAAAACTACTAAGCCTACACACTCCCCTCAAAATACTAAGCCCAGACAGTTGAACAGAAGTTCAACCAAACTTTCAAGAAACAGATCATTCTAGTCTTATATAAACCTTTAGAGGAGGGAGGGGACAGAATGGAATAGTTCCCAACTCATTCTTTGAGGTGGTATAATCTGAATACCAAAATCAAACAAAGATAACATAAGAAATAAAATTATGGGCCAATATCATCCATGAACTTAGATACAAAAATCCTAAATGAAATACTAATAAACTAAATCCACTTGTTTATGAAAAAAGACCATCATATTAAGCTGAGTTCATTCCTGCAATGCAATGGTAATTCAACAATAGAAAAACCTATAAATGTCATTCACCACCTTAACAGAATAAGGAAGGACAACCATATGATCTTCTCACGAGTATAGAAAAAGTGTCTGATAAAATTTATTACTTGTTCTTCACAAACAAAAAACATCTCAGCCAACTAGCAACAGAAATGTCTTTAACCCACAGAGTATCTATCAAAAATCTACACCAAACACTATTATAATAGTGAAACATAAGAAGTTTCTAAAAATTAACTGTAACATAAGAATGCCCACTATTAACACCTGTATTAAATATTGTACTGGAAGTCCTAATTAGCACAGTAAGGGAAAAAAAAGAGAGAGAGAGAGAGAGAGAGAGAGAGAATATGTAACTATTGGAAAGAAAGACACAATCTTCATGCAAAGTATTTTAATAAAATAATTTGATAAGACAACTGAATATAGATCTGTATTATATACCAAAAAAGCTTACATCAACAAATAGAAATGGAAAGGAAAAAGAGGAAAAATATACTATTTGTAATAAGGTATCTAATAATTCAAAGAAACATGAGAGAGATTTACGAAAAAAAGAAACTTTACTGAGAGATATTTTTGAATATTTAAATAACTAGAAAGACATACCATGTTCAAGGATAGGAAGACTCAGTATCATGAAATAAAGAGAATTAAATGCATGTGTACATTTAAAGTTACAAAGATCTTTTTTTAAAAAAGTTACAGAGATCTTAGGCTCATATACAAGGCAAGTCCCATTTTATTTATTTATTTTTTAAACATTTTATTTATTTACTTGAGAGAGAAACACAGAGTGAGCACAAGCAGGGAAAGGGGCAGAGGGAGAGGGACAAGTGGGCTCCCTGCTCATAGGGCTCAATCCCAGGACCCCAAGATCATGACCTGAACCAAAGTCAGATGCTTAAGTGACTGAGCCACCCAGGTGCCCTATAAGGCAAGTCCCATTTTAAAATTATAGCTTTGGAAAAAATAAATAAATAAATAAAATTTAAAAATAAAATTATAGCTTTGGAATATTTGCATAACTTGACTCAAATTACTACCATTTATGGGTATTTTTACAATTGGTATGAACTTCTTAGTCACTAATCACAGATATTTTAACTAAATTGTAGTAACAGTGGATATGGCACTTCAGAATTCTTATTGTTGGAATAAAGAAATATGAGTAAAGAGCATATGATCAGTACACTGCTGAGTTCTAGCTGAATGTGCTGTGGCCCCCTTGGTTCAAAGAACAATCAGTGTGCACATTCAACACAATATAAGTTCTGATAACTATTCATGCAAGTGATGAAATGTTCCTAACATTTTACATAACACTTAAGGTTTTGGTTCTTGGTAATTATATGTGAACACTGCTGAAGTATCTCCTTAAAAGCCACCTAAAAATGTAAACATTTATTCTGAATATAAATTGCATCTATAAGAGGAAAACAGGGGCGCCTGCGTGGCTCAGTTGGTTAAGCGACTGCCTTCGGCTCAGGTCATAATCCTGGAGTCCCGGGATCAAGTCCCGCATCGGGCTCCCGGCTCCATGGGGAGTCTGTTTCTCCCTCTAACCTTCTCCTTGCTCATGCTCTCTCTCACTGTCTCTCTCTTCTCTCAAATAAATAAATAAAATGTTAAAAAAAAAAAAAGAGGAAAACAGACAAAACACATTCATAATACAATGATCATATAGGGCTCAGAAGGTATCTACATGGACCTATTCATAGTCCCTATATGTAAAATACACTTCTCATGTAAGGTCCATAAGCAGTTACCCAGTTTGCTCTACCATAGATCTGAAATTGATCAAATGTATGATTTTCCTTAGGTCTAACTTATTCAAATTTAATTTTGGTTTATGTGAATTTGGGGCTATCTTATATTGCTGCTTAAACTTTCCTTATTCAACTTTATAACAGAATTAGAAGTAATGATCATTTGTTTTACTAACTGCTAGGAGATGATAATACCAGTAGCTAACATTTACTGAATGCTTACTGCATGCCAGGCATTGTTATAAGGGCTTTTGTACATATTAAATAATTTAATCTTCAAAACAACTTTACCAGATGGATCATACTACTTACACCATTTTACAGGTAGGAAAACTGAGGTACAGAAAAAGTTAAGTTACTTTCCCAATGTCACACAAGTAAGTGGAAAAGCTTAGGGATTCACACCCAGGAAGTCTGTCTCCAGAGCCCAGACCCTCAATTACTATGTTACACCTCTTTTCACAATATTTAAAAGATACATAAAATTATCATGGACAAATACTCACCATTAAAAAAATTATCAGTAACAGTTAAACAACAGTTAAGCAATATTAATAGCAGTACACTTATCATAGTTTGATACTTAACAGGTATTTCAAAGTTTCATGGCTATAGTTAAGAGTTTTGAAGTTGGACAGACCTGGCTCTGAATCTTGGCTGTGCCCTTTACAAGCTGTGTGACTTTGGACAAGTTTCGTAACTTCACCAAGCCTCAGTTTCCTCATCTGTAAAATGAGAATAATAAACATCTCACAAAATTGTTGTTAGTAACATAATTACTGCTACATCGCACTGA
The DNA here is from genome assembly GCF_002288905.1 of Enhydra lutris kenyoni. NCBI lineage: Eukaryota > Metazoa > Chordata > Mammalia > Carnivora > Mustelidae > Enhydra > Enhydra lutris. The sequence continues at coordinate 20,427,203 of NW_019154104.1, read as the reverse complement.
TAGAGTAATTCCAAACACAGCACAGGTATATAAAATACAAAGCGGAGGTCCTCAATTTCCCCCAGAAAACAGGACTTTATTCTAATGATATAAGAAAGAGGACCACTCCAAGTTACTGTAGAAACTATAAAATCCACACACTAATGTAGAATCACAATCTCCTCTAATTCATAACAAATAATTCCCCTAGATTCAAGTCAAATGCCTAAGAGGTAAAATACTGAATCTTTGAAATACAAAATACTGTATACACACAAAGAAAGAGACTAACAGAACAGACATCATTGTTTGCTGACAACTCCCACAAATTCCATTCCACACATATCCTTTCTAACACTGGTAGTAAGTACTCAAGGGGCCCAAAACATGAAGAGTTGTGTCAACAAGGAGTGATGCCTAGCAATGGTAGAAAGGAATTTTTATAAGGAAAAAAAAAGAGAGACATGTCATCAAAGCAGGGTAGAACTATTGTTACCACCAAGGAATGACTACTCCATTTTAACTAGCATTTCACTGGTCAAACAGCTTAAATTGTTACTGTTGCTGACTTTAGAATCTCAATTAAATAATTTTATAATTAATAAACACATTTCTATCAATATCTGCATTTACCAATAAATTATCTATAACACTATCTATTTGTTATATGGTTAGGTGTTTATTTAAAGGGTTTTTTTTAATAATACAATGTAAAAACCTTTTTTATTTTTTTATTTTTCATTACTTTTTTATTCACAATCCTGCCTGTTTATTGCAATATTATTTACAATAGCCAAGATACAGAAGCAAGCTAAGTGTCATCAACAGACGAATGGATAAGAAAGAGGTGGGCTGTGTTTCTGTGTGTGTGTGTGTGTGTGTGTGTGTGTGTGTGTGTGTGTATACACGTAAACAGAATACTATTCAGCCATAAAAAAGGATGAGATCGTGCCATTTGAGACAACATGGATGGACTTAGAGGGTATTATACTAAGTGAAATAAGTCAGACTGAGAAAAAAATGCTATATGATTTTACTTATGTGTAATCTAAAAATAAATGAATAAACAAACAAAAACAGAATCAGATCTATAAATCCAGAGAACAAACTGATGGTTGCCAGAGAGGAGGAAGGTAGGGAGTTGAGCAAAATGGTTGAAGGGGAGTGGGAAATACAGGCTTTTGGATATTGAATGAATAAATCATGGGACTAAAAGGCACAGCATAAGGAATATAGTCAATGGTAATATAATAGTGTTGTATGGTGACAGTTGGTAGCTACACTTGTGAGCATAGCATAATGTGCTATACTGCACACCTAAAACTAATATAACATTGTGTAGTAACTATACCCAAATTTTTTTAAATCCCCAAAAGTATGAAAAAATACCTTTAAATAACCTTTATTTCATGAATTTCTAGAACAAAGAAAAACTATAAGCAATGTATTTGAATATGCCTCATTATTTTTAGAACCCTGATAAAAAAATTTTTTTTAAAGGAATGATAGGAATATTTTACATAGACCCTACAGAATAATTTTGTTAGCAGCTCACTGATACTAATATCAAGGTGAGTATTTATGATTGTCACCGATCTATTAAGAATTATACTAAGTATTAAAATAACTTATTACATAAAATTAAAATGAGTGTGTGTGTCATTGTAGCTCAAAGATTTAATAAAGAACTTCCATTCCCTAAAATATTCCCTTGTAACAAAAATAACTGCAAAAATGCCAACAGACACATGTAAAGATTCTCATCATCACTAATCCTCAAGAAATTCAAATCAAAATCACAATGAGATATCACCTCACACCAGGGGTCAGATGGCTAAAATCAACAACACAAAGAACAGCAGGTGAGGATGTGGAGAAAAAGGAACCCTTGTGCACTGTTGATGGAACTGCAAACTGGTGTAGCCACTATGTAAAACAGTTACACAGGTTCCTCAAAAAGTTAAAAAAAGAACTACCCTATAATCCAGCAACTGCACTACTGGGTATTTACCCAAAGAACACAAAAACACTAATTCAAAGAAATAGTGTCACTCTTTTTTTTTTTTTTTTTTTAAATACAGACACTCTTATGTTTAGAGCTGCATTATTTACAATAGCCAAGAAATGGAAGCAGCCCAAGTGCCCAATGACTGATGAACAAAGAAAGATGTGGTACATATATACAGTGGACTATTACTCAGCCATAAAAAAGAATGAAATCTTGCCATTTGCAACAACATGGATAGAGCTGGACAGTATAATGCTAAGTAAAATATACGTCAGTCAGAGAAAGACAAATACTGTATGATTCTACTCATACGTGGAATTTAAGAAACAAATGAGCAAAGTGGTAAAAGAAAAGACCCATACACACACACACACACACACATACACACACACAAGACTTGTTGTGATGACCACCAAGTGATGTATGGAACTGCTGAATCACTAAATTGTACATATCAAACTAACATTACATTGTATGTTAACTAACTGGAATTTAAATAAAAACTTTCAAAATATAAACAAAAAAATTATAAAAATAGTCTTCAAATTTTCTTTTTTTATTTATTTATTTGACAGAGAGAGAGAGACATGGCAAGAGATGAAACACAAGCAGGGGAGCAGCAGAGGGAGAGGGGGAAGCAGGCTTCCCGCTGAGCAGGGAGCCCGATGTTGGGCTCAATCCCAGGACCCTGGGATCATGACCTGAGCTGAAGGCAGATGTTTAACAAGTGGCCCACCAAGGCACCCCTGGTCTTCAAATTTTCTTAATAAATTTATTAAAGTGTTTGTCTGGAACATGCCAGTCTGATTTTTTTAAAGATTTTATTTATTTATTTGACAGAGACACAGCGAGAGAGGGAATACAAGAAGGGGCAGTGGGAGAGGGAAAAAGCAGACTTCCCGATGAGCAGGCAGCCCAAAGTAGGGCTCAATCCTAGGACCCTGGGATCATGACCTGAGCCAAAAGCAGACACTTAACAAGACTGGGCTACCCAGGCGCCCCTGGCAATCTGATTTTTGCAAAGCATGCTTTTTAAAGAAAACTTATTAGTTATACAGGAAATATTTAGGAAGTCCTTTAAAAAACCTACTGTACACATGTCGAAGGAAATGAATATAGGATAGTGAGGTGCTCAATGAAGTTACTTGGTCATGACAGAACTCCAAACAAAAAGTCAGGTCCTTCTGCTCTGTATCTTAACAGTTCGTAATTTCTTGACTTAATCAGCATTTCCTTCACTACTTTACTTCTTTAAGTGATGAGAATAATTTTTGTACTTTTTTAAAATTCTATAAATAGCTAGGAGCGCCTGGGTGGCTCAGTCGTTAAGCGTCTGCTTTCGGCTCAGGTCATGATCTCAGAATCCTGGGATCGAGCCCCATTTTGGGCTCCCTGCTCAGTGGGAAACCTGCTTCTCCCTCTCCCACTCCCCCTGCTTGCATTCCCTCTCTCCCTCTGTCAAATAAAATCTTTTTTAAAAATTCTATAAATAACTAGTAAAATCAAGTTGTTCAAAGATGACTATAACTTAGGAATTTTTAGGTGACTTTTTATCTTCATATAACTTCCAAATACCATCAATTATTTACATTTTACCCCACGTGCTTTGCCATTCTCTCTCTCACACCTTTCTCCCTGAACCATGTCAGTGAGTTGCAGACATTGTACCATTTTAGCACTCCATGTTTCCATTATCTTTCTAGTAAGACAGATAGATAACCACAGTAGAGCTAACCAAATCAGTATTGTATCAATGTTAAAATTTCTGTTACATAACGAGAGTCCATACTCAAATGCCACTGACTGATTTTATGTCCTTTAAAGCTGTTGATTTCCCCAGTCCAGAATCTAATTCAGGATCATGCACTGCATTTAGTGGTAATGTCTCCTTAAGAATCCTATCATAAGGGGCGCCTGGGTGGCTCGGTGGGTTAAAGCCTCCGCCTTTGGCTCAGGTCATGATTCCAGGGTTCTGGGATCAATCGGGCTCTCTGCTCAGCGAGGAGCCTGCTTCCTCTTCTCTCTCTCTGCCTGCCTCTCTGCCTACTTGTTATCTCTGTCTGTCAAATAAATAAATAAAATCTTAAAAAAAAAAGAACCCTATCATAAGGAACAGTTCTTCAGTCTCTGCCTTTTAAGACTAAGATTTTTAAAGAACACAGATCAACTATTTTGTAGAACATCCCTCAATTTACGTTTGTTTGATGATCTCTCATTTTTAAATTCAAGTTATGCATTTTTTACAGGAATGTCACAAAGTAACATTGGTCCTTCGCACACCTATCAAAAGCTACCAGAGGTTAGTGTGCTCTATTATCAGTGATGCTAACTTTGATTACTTGGTTAAAGGTATCCCGACAAATTTTTCCACTGTAAAGTTACTGTTTTCTCTTTGTAATAAGATACTATTTTGTAAATTATCGAGGCTATGTAAATATCATACTCCTCATCAAACTTCCACCCAGTAGCTTGGTACCTGCAAATTATTCTTATGTGAAAGCACTATTTAAATCATTCTGAAGTGGTCATTTTCTAATTCCAAGAGTTCTACATTTATTTGCAATTTTAAGGAAGAACTTTCCCTTCTGCCCCATTAAGTTATTTACTCAATTTTAGAATAGATAGAAAAGAGTAAAGAAAGAAAGAAAATAGTTTTAAAATTGTCAATTTATACCATCACAAAAAACCTGCCTACAAACTAGGGTTATGTGTTTACAGTTCTTTTTATCTTGAGTCTGAAAATATATACTATGCCCCAAAGTTACCTGGGTTATCTTCAGTGTGGTTACATTATTCATTTGAAACACAGGTTCATTTGTTTTCTGTTTATATTTTAGATTTTATCTTCACCTTGATTGTATTTTCCACTTTTAAGTATCTACAACATCAGCATGATAATGTTCTCCGATGTTCTAAACTGATGCTGTATACACTTCTACCAGCCATTCTCTCTCAACCAGAGTTTATAATAATAGAGCTCAAGATAGTTTGGGAAGTATATTTCCCATAAGAAATGAGCCCTTCTGTGGCCAACTCCAGGTATCCATCATCACCCACTCAGACCCAGCTGGTTTCTGGGAATTACCATTTCTAGATATTGAAAGAAAGATAAAATAAAATGGGTGAACCCTACTCCAGCAATCTTACACAGATCATTACCTGTAAAATAGTTTTTAATCTGTGATACTTACAGAAACTCCACAGAGTGGAAGAGGACAGGAGCCAATGGTGAACTCTAAGTCCCTGTCCTGGCTTCATTAGAGCTGCTGTGCTTGTACTGAGATTTTGCTCATTCAGCTCACTTAGCAAATATTTACTGAGTATCTATGCTGTCCCAGGCAATGCTCTAGGTGCTTCAGTGAAAAAAGCTTTTGTGGGACTTTAATTCTAATAAGTAAATTATATCATTAGTTAAAAGGTAAAAGTTACGGGAAAAATTTCAGTAAGATAAAGGCATTAAATATCAGGAAGGGGGAAAAGGAACATAGTTCCCACTATTAGGGTGTTCAGTTTAGGTCTGAGAAAGGAAACCTTTCTTTTATATAAATAATTCTTTAAGTCTGAAAGTCACTAGAAGAGAAGAAGAGCAGCCCAATTTTCCACTCAGCGGTAACCCTTTGTCTACAGGTCAGGGACAGGCCATCAGAAAGACACGAAACTTTTTCCTTCCTTCTTTCTCAGGACCTTATGCCAAAATCCAGGAATGTTTTGGTTGGTTTCCTCAATCCAGCTCCTCTACTTTGTAAATAACTGAATATTTCTCCTAGACTCTGACAAACTCAGAAATATTAAATTTTAATTTTTCTTCAAACTAATTTGCTGGGAAATAGTATAGGCAGTATCAAGGCTGGTAACCACTCTTTTAGACCTTTAAACTACATTAACTTTTTTCCTATCCAAATCACACTATCACTCCTGAGTTTACAATCCCAAAAAAGACTAAGAAACTAATCTTTCTCAGTTGTGCTAAGTCATATCACGCACATCATAAACAACTGAATCTAAGTCTGAGTCTAAGTGCAGAACTGTGTAATAGTCACAGGTAACATTTAATCAGCTCTGACTAAATGCCAGCTATTGTTTTATGAGACTTAACATGTCTAACTTATTTTACACTTCATAACAACCCTATGTGATAAGTAACACCATTACCCTCATTTTATAGATGAAGAATCCAAGACATAGACAGGGTAAATAATTGGCTCAAGGTTACACAGTGTACAAATGGGAAAGCTGGGATTATAACTCAGATAGTTTGTGCCATTACCTGTGCACATTAAATTGATTCTCAAAATATCTTTATATAAATGTGCTTTAAATTCTACATCATAGATTTAGCCAATTTGGCCCATAGAGGAAAAAATTTGTTTTTCAATTCTGTCATCCAACATATACCCTATTTTTCAAAGCTTTAACTGAATATTTGATCAGCATGTTATGAGGGAGCCAATTATTAATAGAAATGTGATGAAAAATATTAGCAAACTGAACCCGACAATATATAAAATAAAATTATACACCACGACCAAGTGGGATTTATCTCAGGGATGCAAGGCTGATTCAACATTCAAAAATCACTTAATGTAATTATCAAATTAACAAGTTAAAAAAGAAAAATCACATGATCATATCAATAGATACAGAAAAAGCATCTGACATATCCAAATTCATCCATGATAAAAACTCTTCAGCAAATTAGGAATACAGGGGAATTTCTCAATCCACAAAAACCTACAGCTAACAGCGTACTGAATGGTGAGAACCTAGAAGACCTCCTGGTAAGATCAAGAACGTGGCAAAGATGTCTCCTCTTACCACTCCTTTTTATCATTATATTGGAAGCCCAGGTTAATGAAAAAAGACAAGAAAAGGAAATAAAATGTATACATACTAGGAAGGAAGAAATAAAACTGTCTTTGTTCACAGATGACATGATCATATAAGCAGAAAATCCAAAAGAATAAAAAAAAAAAAAAAGAACTTATGGAACTAATAAGCAATTACAGCAAAGCTGCAGCATACAAGGTTAATACACAAAAGTCAATCAATCTCCTATAAACCAGCAATGAACAAGTGGAATTTGAAATTTAAAACAACAAATTTATATGAATACCTTAAAAAATTAAACACTTAGATATAATTTAGGGCAACTTAACAAAATATGTATTTTATATACGTATATATGTATATATATATATATATATGGAAAACTATAAAACTCTGATGAATAAAATTAAAGATAAACTAAATTAATGTAAAAATATTCCATGTTCATGGATGGGAAGATTTCAATATATCGATTCTTCCTTACCTGAGCTATAAATTCAATACAATTCCAATCAAAATCCCAGCAAATTATTTTGTGGATATGATAAACTCATTAAAAATTTAAAGCCCATGTCAACTATACTCAAATAAAAATATTTAAAAAGGGGCGCCTGGGTGGCTCAGTGTGTTAAGCCGCTGCCTTCGGCTCAGGTCATGATCTCAGGGTCCTGGGATCGAGTCCCGCATCGGGCTCTCTGCTCGGCGGGGAGCCTGCTTCCCTCTCTCTCTCTGCCTGCTTCTCTGTCTACTTGTGATCTCTGTCAAATAAATAAATAAAAATCTTTAAAAAAAATATTTAAAAGTAATAAAAATAAAATTTAAAGCCCACATACAGTTAACTGATCTTTCATATAAAACAGAAAGGTGATACAATGGTGAAAATAGTCTTTTTTAACAAATGATACTAGAACAACTAGAAAAAAAAAATTTAGAAATAGACTTTACATCCTTCTCCAAAAATTAACTCAAAATGGATCCTAACTATAAACTATAAACTATATATAAACTATAACTATAGTTTATAAACTATAAACTCAAAATGGATCCTAACTATAAAATGCAAAACTATGAAATTACTAGAAAAAAACAGGAAGAAACCTAGATAACTTAGGCATAATAATGACTTTTTAAATGCAAGACCAAAGGGATGATCTGTGAAAGAAATAACTGAGGAGCTGGACTTCCTTAAAATTAAAATTAAAACTACTCAGCATAAGGCACTGTCAAGAGAATGAGAACACAAGCCACAGAATGGAAGAAAATATTTGCAAAAGACACATCTGATAAAGGTCTATTATCTAAATATACAAAGAACTCTTAACACTTAGGAATAAGAAAACAACTTGATTTAAAAGTGGGTAAAAGACTTGACAGATATAACAAAGATATACAGGTGGCAAATCAAGATATAAAAAGATGTTCAACATCATATGTCATTCAGGAACCACAAATCACAATAAGACACTACTACACACCTATTATTAGAATGCCAAAATCCAGAACACTGACAACACCAAATTCTGGCAAGGATGCGGAGCAACAGTAACTTTCACTTTTTCTTGATGAGAATGCAAAATGGTACCACCACTCTGAAAGACAGTTGGGCAGTTCCTTAAAAACTAAACATACTCTTACCATATGATCCAGCAATCTTCTTCCTTGGTATTTATCCAAAGGAGTTGAATACTTGCATCCACAGAAAACCTGCACATGGTTATTTGTATCAGCTTAATTTATAACTGCCAAAACTTGAAAGCAACCAAGAAGTCCTTCAGTAGGTAAATGAATAAACTGTGACACATCTAGAGAATGGAATAATATTTAGCACTAAAAAGAAAAGAGCTACCAAAAGAAAAGACACATGGAAAACTTTAAGAGAAAAGGCTACATATTGTATGATTCCCACTCTATGGCATTCTGGAAAAAGCAAAACTTTGGAGACAGTAAAAAGATTGCCAGTGGTTGGCTGCCAAAGGCTAGAGGGTTTTGAAAGACATACAGACAGAACACAGATTTTAGGACATTGAAACTATTCTGTATAATACTGTTATGTTAGCTAGAGGTCATCATATATTTGTCAAAACTCACAGAATATGTAACACAAAGAGTGAACCCTAGCAAAAACTGTGGACTTTGGGTATTAATAATATGTCACCATAAGTTCATTGACTGTAACAAATGTACCACTCCAGTGGCCTATGTTAATAGTCAGGGAGGTTGTGCATATGTGGGGGGCAGAGGGAATATGTACTCTGTACTTTCTGCTTAATTTTGCTGTAATGTAGCAATGCTCTTAAAAGTAGTTTAAAAAAAAAGTGGTCAGATCCAAAGAAGTACTTATAATAGGCCAAAAAAAAACTTCTCTCCAGGATCAAGTAGGTAATGGAATCATATGTTTGCCCTTTATACACTGCATATTACCCTGTTTTTAACTCACCTACCTGAAGTATCAAACAACCCACATTTCTAAATCTTACCCAAAAAATGTCTCAAAAGACCTACTGCCTACCAGACAAAATGGCGCCCATGTCAGATGCCAAGCTCAGTATGGCGTCTGCTTAAGACTCTCTCTCCCTCTGCCACTCATACCCCCTGCTCCTTCTCTCTAAAATAAATAAATAAATAAATGTTTTTTAAAAAACCATTGTGATTTGAACCAGAAAACATGTGTTCATTTATTCAAAAAATTATGTATGGAGAAGCAATTATAAGACAGATACTCCTCTAGACTATGGAGATAAGACCGAGAACGAACCGAAGTCTCTACCCTCCTGTTGGTGTATTTTGTTTGGGGAGAATGAAAAAATAATAAAGAAACAAATATATAATATGTTGTATATGAAGAAAATTGGGGTAACAGGAAGGAAAGTGATGGGGTAGGTGAAAAAGAGGACACGTTCTTTTAAATAAAGAGGTAATTCCCTCTTTGCTATTTAGGTCATATTTGAGCAGACAGATCTGTATTAGGTAGTGACAGGGAAAACCCAAGTAGACAGGTGGAAGAAAGCACTCTGGGTCAAAGAACACCAAGCGCACAAGTACTGAGGCAAAACTATACCTAGTGTGTCAGAGGAATAGAAAGTCAATGATGAAGCTATAGCTTCCTAAGTAAAGGGAGAATAAGAAAAGAGGTCAGAAAGGAAGCCAACTGCTTCATATGGTTTCACAAGATATTGTGAGGAAAGAAATCAGGAGTGTGGTTGTTTAGCTTGATAAAATGTAAACGTTTGCGGCGCCTGGGTGGCTCAGTCATTAAGTGTCTGCCTTCCACTCTGGTCATGATCCCAGGGTCCTGGGATGGAGCCCTGCATTGGGCTCGCAGCTCAGTGGGGAGCCTGTTTCTCCCTTAGCCTCTCCCTCTGGCTTGTATTCCCTCTCTCACTATCTCTCTCCCTGTCAAATAAATAAATAAAATCTTTAAAATAAATAAATACATAAATAAAAATAAAATGTAAGCATTTATGAATAAGATAGCAATATATCAAATTTACTTTTGAAAACAGCTAGCTCCAAGTCTACCATACATTACATTCATCTTTAAATAGTCCTAATATTCAAGTCTGGAAGTAGTAACTCCACTGCTTTTTTAGTTCTTATATCATTTACTGCCCTTTACATATTATAACTATTGATGTATGTCATGTCCTATAGAATTTAGGCAACTTGAAAGCAGAATTCATGGTTTATAGTTGTTTAATAGTAAAAAGAGCCACCATTTATTGAGCAAATTTATCAGTTAGCTCATTTAATCCTTCTATTATCACTTCCACTAGTATTTAGCACATGAGAAAATTCGGGTTCAGAAATATTAAATAGCTGATGCAAAATTATATAGCTAATTAGTAGGGTAACATTTTAGCTCAGGTTTGTCTGACTCTAGAGCCAATGTTCCATGTTGTCTTTAATCAACATCAGTATCTCATTTAGAACCTTGTTTGCAAAAGACACCTAATATATTTGTACTGCATAAATAACTAAAATAAGTAATTCTTTCTAGGGACAGAGGATGAATTAGAGTCAAACAAGTAACACATCAGAATAGAAAAAAAATGGGGAAAAACATTAAAAAATACTTAATAAGGCTTATAAAGAGCTCGGTATAATTTTGTGCTTGCCTATCAGTCCAAGTACACTCGCCTTCTTCGATACCTTAAACCCACTATGCCCTTTTTCATCTTAAAGTCTCTTTAATCCATAGTTTAAACATCTTACTTTCCCTTAAGTTAATTCTACTCATCCTTCACAGCTCTGCTCAAATATTATTCCTCCAGGTAACTGTCCTTGACCACCACCTCCCTCACCTGAACTAAATCTCTATAATAAGCAGGTAACAACCTGTACTTCTCTTTTACGGTTTAACACAATATAAATAAAGGTGTAGTTAATACCTCTCTTCTCTGCAAGAATAAAAGCTACATGAGGGCAGGGTCCTCAACTGTCAAATTCATTTTTCAAGTTCATCCCCTCTTGTCAAGTTCAAGTTCATGCCCTCTTTTGCAATGATCAATGTATGTTTAAAATTGTTTAATATTGCTTTATTATTATAAGTTATTATATAATACATTATTTAATAATAGACATTCATTACAAATTATTATACAGTGAATTGTATCTGACCAATTCTCCTGGCAAGAAAAACAAAATGGGATTAAAAAACAAAAAATAAAAACCCAGAAAGGTTTGTTAGGATGTTAGAAGGCAGGATGTTAGAAGCCAAAACACCAAAGAAAAAGGAGATGCAGAGTTAAGCCTGCCGTTCTCCATTACTTTTTCCTCTTGAGGTAACTAGCTGCTTACTAGACCTGTTGGCAGTCTCACAGAGTTGCAAAGACAGAAATTAGAGCTCAGGGCTTATCAAGACAGCAGGATTTGAGGGGTTGAAATTCCACAGAAAAGGCAACCAGAGAGAAATGAGGCTGGACATTCTGTACTGCATTTGCCCCTAGGGTATTTATTGAATCCTAACCTGTGCGGGAAGCAAGAGGCCAAGAAAAGGAAAAGAAGCCTATTTTAAAGCAAAAAAAGGTAAGCAGAACTTTGGGTAGCTCACAGTGTTGGGAAAAAAAATTATACTTCAGAGCCTGCCAAGAAGGACAAGCTCTGGCAAATACCCCAGGATTCCATTTGATACCTCTGAAGGACAAAACTCTGAGTAAGGGGAAACTGGACTTAAAGCAGCCCTTAGGAAGTCTAAAACAAAGCCTCAAGTCATCTCAAGCCTGTACTGAATCAAGGTCATTTGCTCCTACTTTTAACTACCACTATAAGAAAATTAAATCCTCTCTAGAGAACATTATCATCATCAAGATCCTCTATCATTTTTAATATACACTGTCTGATATTCATTTTAAAAATTATCAGGAATGCCAGGAGAAGGACCAAATGACTGAGCGCCAAGAGAAAAAGCAGACATTAAGAAAAGATCAAAAGGAAATCCGGATAGGTTAATTATCAGACACAGACTTTAAAATAACTGTGATTAGGAGCACCTGGGTGGCTCAGTTGGTTAAGCATCTGCCTTCAGCTTGGGTCATGATCTCCACATCAAGCCCCCTGCTCATCGGGGAATCTTTTGCCCTCTCCCTTTGCCCTCTCCCCCACCAGCTCTCTCTCTTAAATAAACGGATAAAAGCATTAAAAAATAAATAAATAAAAGTGATTAAAATCTTTGAGAAAATAGATGACAAGATGAGAATTTCACCAGACAACAGAAACCTATAAAAACAAAAAATAATTGAAATTTTAGAACTAAAAAAATATGTAAATATAAAATTAATAGAAAAACAGATGCTTGTAACAGCAGATTAGATACTAAACTAGAAAACTGTCAGTAGGGGTGCCTGGTGGCTCAGCTGGTTAAGGATCTGCCTTCGGCTCAGGTCATGATCCTAGGCTCCTGCGATCAGGCCCCACGTCACATTCTCTGTTCTATGGGGAGCCTGCTTCTCCCCCTGCCTGCCGTTCCTCCTGCTTGTGCACACTTGCTCTCTCTGTGTCAAATAAATAAAATGTTAAAAAAGAAAAACCTTAATAGAAAACAGTCAACAGAAAATACCCACATGAAGGACAAAAACAAAAACAAAGAGATGGAAAATAGAGAAAAGCACACTAGAGACACACAGGATGCAGAGAAAGATATAACATAACAGCTCTCCTGAATCCCAGCAGGAGTCAGTGAAAAAGTGGGATAGAAACAATATTTTATTTTTTAAAATTATTTTTATTAATATATAATGTATTATTTGCCCCAGGGATACAGGTCTATGAATCATCAGGCTTACACATTTCACAGCACTCACCACAGCACATACCTTCCCCAATGTCCATAACCCAACCACCCTCTCCCTACCCCCACCCCCAGCAACCCTCAATTTCTTTTGTGAGATTAAGAGTCTTTTATGGTTTGTCTCCATCCCAATCCCATTTTGTTTCATTTTTTCCTTTCAGAAAAAATATTTTAAAGATTTTTTTTTTTAATTCATTTGACAGATAGAGATCACAAGTAGGTAGAGAGACAGGCAGAGAGAGAGGAGGAAGCAGGCTCCCCGCTGAGCAGAGAGCCCAATGCAGGGCTCGATCCCAGGACCCTGGGATCATGACCTGAGCAGAAGGCAGAGGCTTTAACCCACCGAGCCACCCAGGCGCCCCAGAAAAAATATTTTAAATATATTCTAAACCTAATGAAAGATAGGAAGCTACAGATTCAAAAGGGTCTATGGAATTCAAGGAACTTAAACACAAAGAAAATCATCTAGAAGAATTATTTAAAACTGATGAAAACCAAAGATACCACTTCTCTAATAACAACAACAACAAAGGAATCAGAAGACAATGGGATATACTGATTGACTGACTGATTGATTTTATTTTATTTTTTCAGTGTTCCAAGATTCACTGTTTATGTACCAATGTGATATATTTAAAATGCTGTAAGAAAATAACTGCCAAGCAGAAATTCTATGCCCAACAAAAATATCCTTCAGAAAGCTTCCAAATTCATTCTATGAAGCCAGCATTACTCTGATACCAAAACCTGATAAAGGCATTACAAAAAAAAGAAAACTACAGGCCAATGTCTCTCATGAACACAGACCCAATATACCTCAACAAAGTATTAGCAAATCTAACGACACATGAAAAAAAAAATCATTCACCATGATCAAGTGGGATTTATTCCTGGGATGCAGGAGTGCTTCAATATCCACAAATCAATCAATTCACATCAACAAGAGAAAGGGTAAAAAAAACTATGATCATTTCAATAGATGCAGAAAAAGCATTTGACAAAGCACAACATCCATTCATGACAAAAACCCTCAATAAAGCAGGTTTAGAGGGAACACACCTCAGCATATAAGAGGCCATATATGCTAAAACCCAGATCTGGCATCATACTTTATGGTGAAAAACTGAGAGCTTTTCCCATAAGATCAGGAATAAGACAAGGATGTCCACTCTCACCACTTTTATTCAACATAGTATTGGAAGTCCCAGCCACAACAACGAGCCAAGAAGAAATAAAAGGCATCCACATTGGTAAGGAAGAAGTAAAACTTTCACTCTTTGCAGATGACGTGATTCTATATATAGAAAACCATAAAGATTCCACCAAAAGACTACTAGAACTGATAAATGAATTCGGTAAGGTAATGGGATACAAAATCAATATACAGAAGTCCTTTGCATATCTATACACTAATAATGAAGCAGCAGAGAGAATAAGAAAACAGTCCCATTTAGAATTATACCAAAAATAATAAAATACCTAGGAATAAGTTAACCAAGGAGGTGAAAGATTGGTACTCTGAAAACTTTTAATATACTGACGAAAGAAACTGAAGATGACATAATCCAATGGAAAGATATTCCATGCTCATGCATTAGAAGAACAAATATTGTTAAAATGGCCATATTACCTGGGGTATCTGGCTGGCTCACTCAGTAGAGCATGCAATTCTTAATCTCAGGGTTCTGAGTTGGAGCTCCATTGTTGGGTGTAGAGATTACATAAAAATAAAATTTTAAAGAAAAATGGCCATACTACTCAAAGCAACCTACAGATTTGATGCAATCCCTATCAAAATACCAACAGCATTTTTCACAGAACTAGAACAAATAATCCTAAAATTTGTATGGAACCACAAAAGACCCAGAACAGCCAAAGCAGTCTTGAAGAGGAAGAACAAAACTGGAGGAATCACAATTCTGGACTTCAAGTTATATTAAAAAGCTGTGGTAATCAAAACAGTATGGTATTGGCACAAAAGAAGACACATAGATGAATACAACAGAACAGAAAACCCAGAAATAAATCCACAATTATATGATCAAATAATCTTTGACAAAGCAGGAACATCCAAAGGAAGGACAGTCTCTTCAACAAATGGCAGTGGGAAAACTGGACAACTACAAGCAAAAGAATGAAACTGGACCACTTTTTCACACCATACACAAAAATAAACTCAAAATGGATTAAGGACCTAATGTGACACCTGAAACCATAAAAATCCTAGAAGAGAACACAGGCAGCAATTTCTCTGACATTGGATGTAGCAACATTTTTTTTTTATACGTCTCCTGAGCCAAGGGAAACAAAGTCAAAAATAAACTATGGGGGGGTGCTTGGGTGGCTCAGTCAGTTAAGACCTGCCTCCCACTCAGGTCATGATCCCAGGGTCCTGGAATGGAGCCCTGTGTCAGGCTCCCTGCTTAGCAGGGAGTTTGCTCTCCCTCTGCCCTGCCCCCTGCTCATGCTCACTCTCTCTCTCTCAAATAAAGTCTTTTCAAAATTTTTTTTAAAAATAAACTATTGGGACTACATCAAAATAAAAACTTCTACACAGCAAAAGAAACAATCAACAAAACTAAAAGACAACTTCCCAAATCAGAGAAGATACTTGGAAATGACATATCTAATGAAGGATTAATAAAGAATATACAACTCAACACCCAAAAAGCAAATAATCCAATTTAAAATTGTGCAGAAGTCATGAAGAGACATTTCTCCAAAGACACACAGATGGCCAACAAAAACATGAAAAGGTTCTCAACATCACCCAACATCAGGTTATAATGCTAAGTGAGGTAAGTCAGTCAGAGAATAACAAATACCATATGATTTCACTCATATTTGGAATTTAAGAAACAACAGAAACCAACAAAGAGACAAACAAACAACAAAACAGACTCTTAACTACAGAGAAACAAATGGATGGTTATCAGAAGGGAGGATGGGTAAAATACATGAAGGGGATTAAGAGTACTCTTACTGTGGGGGCACCTGGGTGGCTCAGTGGGTTAAGCCTCTGCCTTTGGTTTGGGTCATGATCTCAGGGTCCTGGGATCGAGCCCCGAATCGGGCTCTCTGCTCAGCAGGGAGCCTGCTCCCCCCCGCCCTCAGCCCCGCCTGCCTCTCTGCCTCCTTGTGATCTCTCTCTCTCTGCCAAATAAATAAATAAAATCTTTTTTTTTAAAAAAAAAAGAGTACTCTTACTGTGAGAGGGGTGCCTGGGGGCTCAGCTGGTTAGGTGTCTGCCTTCCACTCAGGTCATGATCTCAAGGCCCGGGGGATTGAGCCCTGCATTGGGCTCTCTGCTCAGGAGGGAGTCTGCTGCTCCCTTTTCCTCTGTGCCCTCTCTCTCTCTCTCAAATAAATAAATAAAATCTTTTTTTTTTTTTTTTTTAAAGAAGAGTTTAATAAGAAAGCGGGAAAAATTAAAATTTCTCTGTTAAAGAAAAAAAAATCCCTGGGGTGCCAGGGTGGCTCAGTGGCTTAAGCGTCTGCCTTTGGCTCAGGTCATGATCGCTGGGCCCTTGGATCAACCCCCACATCGGGCTCCCTGCTCAGCGGAGAGTCTGCTTCTCCTTCTCCCTCTCCCTGCTGCTCTGCCTACTTGTGCTCTCTATCACCCTGTCATATAAATAAATAAAATCTTAAAAAAAAAAAAACCTTCAAAAATGAAGGCAAAATAAAAATGCTTTCAGACAAACACAGAACATTCACTATCAGTAGATTCACACTAAAAGAAAGGAATTATCTATGAAGTAAGGAAATAACCTCAGATGGAAGCATGATAAAATAGGAAAGAATCAAGAATACGCAAAAGAGCAAATACGTGAGTAAAGTTAAACAATTATGGATTTAAAACAATAAAATAAAAACAAAGCAAAAACAAACATTTGATCTTAGCCAAAAGGCTAAATGATAAAAGCAAAAACAAACAAGACAAAAATGATAAATATAATTAAAGTCAATAAGGCCCTTGTGTTATCCAAAAATAACAGCAGTAAACTTTTTGCAAAAATACCCACAATAATTCCTTCATTCCTTTTGCACACTCCTCTATAACATGACTTTACTACTCTTCCTATTGGGAGGTGGAATCTATTTCTTTCCCTCTTGAATGTGGACTCGGCCACATGACTTGCTTTGGCCAATGGGTGTCAACACAGCGGAGACTGGAAAAGTGCTTGCATATTGGACTTTGTCCTCTCCTGTACTCTTAGAACTTTAAGCCAACACCTGAATGAATCTGCCTCTTGGAAAGGCCATATGGAGAACAAATTTCCCAATGCTACCCTGGACAAAAGCTTGCCAACATGTAAGTGAGGCTATCTGGCCCAGCCAGACCACCAACAGACCAGAGAGATCAATATAGTCCTAGCCAAACTAACAATCCAGAGTCACGAGCTATTAAATTATTTATTTAAGCCACTAAGCTTTTTGTGAAGCAAAAACTAGCTGAGTACAGAACTAATACATGCAAGTGGATCAGTGGTTCTCAAATAAGGTTGATTTTGTTCCCCAGGGGACTTTTGGTAATATCTGGAAACATTTTTGATTGTCAAAACTGGGTGAATGTTACTGACGTCTAGTGACTAGAAGCCAAGGATGTTGCAAAACATCCTACAAGGCCTCCAAAACAAAAAATTATCTGGTCCAAAATGTCAACAGTGCCAAGGTTGGGAAACCCTGAAAGCATGACAGAATGTGGCAGCCTTTAGAACAATCCTATCCAACAGAACTTTTTTCAATGATGAAAATGTTCTGTATCTATGCTACCCAATATGGTATTACTAGCCACATTTGGCAAGTAAGCCCTTGAAATGTGGCCAGTTTGAGAGAAGAATTAGTGTCTTTATTTTACTCCCTTTTAAGTAATTTAAGTAGCCACATATGCTAGTGGTTTTTGTACTGGACGACACAGCTCTAAAATTAGGATGCTAGTGATACTGAGAGTAGTAAAAATTAGATTGGGTAACAATGGAAAAAATGAGTTTGATAAAGTTAAGGCCCATAGTCACTTGCTACAAATAAAAATTCCAAACATTCTTTTTTTGTTTCAGTATCTATAAAATCCCAAATGTATTACATTCATAAAACTGAAAAAACATTTTTTTAAAGATTATTTATTTGAGAGACAGAGGGGGAAAGAGTATGAGCAGCGGGGAGGAAGAGAGAGAGAGGGAGCACAACATGAGGCTCGACCCCAGGACCTTGGGATCATGATCTGAGCTGAAGGCAGACGCTTAACCAACTCAGCCACCCAGGTGCCCCTGGTTTTTTGTTTTTTGTTTTTAAAGTTTAAAGTGATTTAAGAAGAACTGCTGCATTTTAGAGGCCTCCAAATTGTACCAGATGAATAGCTTTTAATCAAACAATTTCAGGTAATTAAATATTCACTTACCACATTACTTACTTCCCTGCAGCAGTTCACCATCCTTTCTTATCCTCTTGTCTATCGACCCCCACCCCATCCACCACAAGAGAAGAAAAGAAGTTGATCCAGGGACACCTGGGTGGCTCAGTTGGTTGAGCGGCTGCCTTCGGCTCGGGTCATGATCCCAACGTCCTGGGATCGAGTCCCACATCGGGCTCCTTGCTCAGCGGGGAGCCTGCTTCTCCCTCCACCTCTGCCTACCACTCTGTCTGCCTGTGCTCATGCTCTCTCTCTCTCTAACAAATAAATAAATAAAATCTTTAAAAAAAAAATCTTAAAAAAAAAAAAAAAAAGAAGTTGATCCAATGCTGGTACAATTCCATAGATTTTTTTTTTTTTCAACTTGTTACCATTAAGTAGGTCAGTTTTCTGCTGTAGTGGGTGTTTTGGCAATAGGTTTTCTTACTAGAATACCGTGGCTACTCTGCCTAGTAAGCGCATACCACAAAGGAAAAAAGATTCTGAATAACTCCTAAGAACAGGCTGACTGAGTCCTAACTGAATACCACCAGGAAATTCTGACAGAAAAGAAAATGAAACAGAAAGAAAAATTCCAATTCAAACTTTTTCTATGTTAGGAAGTCTAAAGATTTTAAAGGCCCTCACAACCCACAAAGATTTTGTTGAGACTCTAATATGTACTCAACCCAATCCTAACCAGTGAGATTATAAATCAAAGAAAAGGTAATAAAGGACACCCAATCTATCAGATGTTTTAAGAATTCTAATAGAAGCAACCTTACCTTAAAAACTAAAATTCTGGGGTGCCTGGGTGGCTTAGTGAGTTAAGCCCCTGCCTTCGGCTCAGCTCATGATCTCAGGGTCCTGGGATCGAGTCCCGCATCGGGCTCTCTGCTCGGCAGGGAGCCTGCTTCCCTTCCTCTCTCTCTGCCTACTTGTGATCTCTCTCTGTCAAATAAATAAATAAAATCTTTAAAAAAAAAAAAAAACTAAAATTCTGGAAAACCTCTCCCTTATAAGATATAATTTCCTTGTGAAGAAATATTTTTTAAGTCAGAAATGAGACTTTCAATGATTATATTACAGAAGAAGAAAATTTGGTAGAAGATTACTAGAACAAGTGATTTATACAGAATTTATCCTCCCTCCCTTCCTCTCCTCCCTCCCTCTCTTTCTTTCTCTTTTCCTCTCTTTCCTTCTTTCTTTTTAAGAATTTATTTATTCAGGGTGCCTGGGTGGCTCAGTTGCTTAAGCTCCTCCCTTGGGCTCAGGTCGTGATCTCGGGTTCCTGGGATTGAGTCCCACATCAGGCTCCCCCTGCTCTGTGGGGAGCCTGCTTCTCCCTCTCCCTCTGCCTGCTACTGCCCGTTTGTGCTCTCTCTGTGTCAAATGAACAAATAAAATCTTTAAAAAACAATTTATTTGTTCACTTGTGGGGGAAGGTGCATGCATACACATAAGCAGGGGTAAGGGCAAAGGGAGAGGAAGAAACAGACTCTGCTGAGCAGGGAGCCTGATGTGGGGCTCAATCCCGGGACTGTGAGATCATAACCCGAGCCGAAGGCAGATGCTTAACGACTGGGTCACTATATTAACAGAGACACACTGCTTATGTGTATCACCTTCATTTATAGGCTTACATGCCAAAAATGACCAGAAATTAACTACGTTTTATCTACTTACCAACAAAAATGAAAACCAAATTATGAAAACCCATAAAACATAACTCATGTTATAAAGGCATAACATGTGAAGGTATTTTAAAAACAAACAAAAAAGGCAAATGACAATGACATGTGATAAGAGGAGGAATATAGGGGCACCTGGGTGGCTCAGTGGGTTAAAGCCTCTGCCTTAGGCTCAGGTCATGATCCCAGGGTCCTGGGATTGAGCCCCGCATTGGGCTCTCTGCTCTGCAGAAAGCCTTCTTCCTCCTCTCTCTCTCTCTCTGCCTGCCTCTCTGCCTACTTGTGATCTCTGTCAAATAAATAAATAAAATCTTAAAAAAAAAAAAAGGAGGAGGAATATAAACCCATAATACAAATATTGGATCCACCAATTCTATTTCTAGGAATTATACTAAGAGCATAATATAAGTATACAAAAATGAATGTGAAAAAACATTCACCGTAGCACCATTTATAACCGTAAAAATTATAAGCTTAAATGCTTAAAAAAAAAAAAAAGTGTGGGGGGGGAGTGTTTGAATAAATTATGGCACATCTCCTATGGCTTACAATGTAGCTTTGAAAATTATGAAGTTCTAGGACACCTGGGTAGCTCAGTAGGTTCAGCTCAGGTCATGAACCTGAGACCAAGTGCCGCACTGGGCTCCTTTCTCAGTGGGGAGCCTGCTTCTCCATGGGCCTGCTGCTCCCCCTGTTTGTGCCCTCTCTCTCTCTCTGACAAATAAACAAAATCTTAAAAAAGAAAAAGAAAAGAAAAGAAAGAAAATTTTTAAGTGCTAAAACAAGCCTCTCCTTTGAGAACACATTAGAAATTGGGATAAAGGGCAAATGTGGTTCGAAAAAACATTCTAAAGTTATCATTGCTTTGATTTGCTTTTAGAAGTAGTTTATTTTGAAATGTCATTAAACGTGAAAGTAGAATGAGATTTTTGTGTTTATCAAAGGAATTTTTTAAATGATATCTACTCAAACATCAAAAATCACACCCTTTTTTGAAGCCTTCCCCAAGCCAAGCCAAGCCAAGTTAGAAGCTCCCTCCACTGCTTCCCAAATTACTCTTTCAGTATCTTTTGTTACTGGAGCCATTACCCTGTACTGGCTGTCTTCTTTATGGAGGACAAAGACTAGGTCTTAAGCAGTTTTGTACTCCTGATACTTGTAACAGATCCCTTCACAAAGTAGACCCTCTATAAAATGCCTTGAGTATCTACATTCAAACTCTACTTTTCCACTTATTTGATAGACAACCTTAGTCCACCTTAGACAAACCTCTCTCAGCCTCAGTTCTCTTTTTAGCAACAATGGGAACCATGACCTATTTTACAGCATTGTGTGAAGGATTAAAGACCTGTGTATAAAACATATTTGACCTGACTGGTATATAGATGGCATGCAAATAATGCTACTTTGTATCATTAAATGTATGATTTAATGTATTATAAAAAAAAAATCAGAGGGGTATTTGGGTGGCTCAGTCAGGTAAGTGTCTGACTTTGGATCATAATCTTAGGGTCCTGGGATCGAGCCCCACACAACTCCCTCTCAGCGCAGAGTCTGCTTCTTCCTCTGCCTCTGCCCCTCCCCCCACTCATGCTCACATGTACTCTCTCAAATAAATGTAATCTTAAAAAAAAAATTTAGAGAAACTCATCTACTTAAAGAGAACATTTCAGATGAATGAACGGTACAGACCATAATCTTGCAGAAATTTAAATTTTAAAAAATTGTTTCCAGGGGCATTGTTAGGGAAGGTAATAAAACCAGTAATTATTCCAAAGGTAAAGGGTCGTCTTCTCTATTTCAGACAGCTGAGTACTGGTAATATAGATCAGTGCTTCTCAAACTTCAGCATACATCAGACTCACCAAGAAGGCTTGTTAAAGCACAGAATGCTGGTTTCAGACTCAGTATATCTGGGAAGAGGCCCCAAAATTTACATTGCTAATATCTCCCAGATGGTGCTGATGATACTGGCCCAGGGACCACACTCTGAGGATTATTTATACAGGTAATTCAGCAATCAAGTCCAAAGTCTTTCCCAGCAATTTTTTCTGACACTATGAGGAAGATTACCTC
Source organism: Enhydra lutris kenyoni (assembly GCF_002288905.1). Lineage (NCBI taxonomy): Eukaryota > Metazoa > Chordata > Mammalia > Carnivora > Mustelidae > Enhydra > Enhydra lutris. The sequence goes on along the minus strand of NW_019154104.1, from coordinate 20,404,944 downwards.
TCTTTTGCTATGACTGCAGTTATAAAACCAACATAAACTAGAGCTGCTTCCAGCCTTCTTCCTTAACTACATAAAGAAAGCTACCTGTCCCAGAAGGAAAAGAGGTAAAGAAAAACAGAGCTGAGAAATAAGGAATAAAAGTGAAAGCCCCTGACAGTCATTTGAGCCCCTAAATCTCTACAAAATCAGACTTGACTTTGAATTACTCAATTACTTGGGCCAATAACACTTTTCCCCTTTAAACTGGGTTTCTGTCCCCTGCAACTATTAGAGCCCTAACTAAAACTGTGGGGAGGAGAAGGGATGGAAGAGATGAAGGCACAAAGTTCTAATACTAATAATCACAGTTGTTTAGGATACTACTTTAAAGTGAAATAGCGGGGCGCCTGGGTGGCTCAGTGGGTTAAGCCGCTGCCTTCGGCTCAGGTCATGATCTCAGGGTCCTGGGATCGAGTCCCGTGTCGGGCTCTCTGCTCAGCAGGGAGCCTGCTTCCCTCTCTCTCTCTCTCTCTCTGCCTGACTCTCCATCTACTTGTGATCTTTCTCTGTCAAATAAATAAATAAAATCTTTAAAAAAAAAAAAGTGAAATAGCAAATATTCAGATGAGTTTATACTCTGGCTCTAAACAAATTGTTTGTTTGTTGAGATTTATTTATTTATTTGAGAGAGAGAGAATCCTAAGGTGATTCCATGCAGAGTGCAGAGCCTGATGTGGAGCTCTATCCCAGGACCCCAAGATCATGACCTGACCAGGTATCAAGAGTCAGACCTTACACCAACTGAGCTACACCCAGGTGCCCCTAACCTTATAGTTTGAAAGAAGCTACCACAGTTGATGGGTTTCTTGGAAACTCATGTCCTCACTATAATTGGTGACCAAAACCCTTTGCGTAGGTTTACACTTAAATTTCAATGGGTACGGGAGGAAATGAGACAGTTGTGCCTAAATCAGTACCTAACTTCATTTAACTTTATTACCTATAATTTAGTGAGTATGATCTCTAACTCTAGCCATACAGTGTCATAATTTATTTTGCCTGTATCAACAATTAAAATGTGTGATTTATTTCTCCATTCACTTATTAAGTCTCTAGTACATAAAGATACCATGATAAATATGTCCAGCAGGTAAAAAGAAGTTCACAAGGCAAACAACCAAACTTAGGAGCCATCCATCTACACTGGGATGACAATTAAAGCCAAGAAACTGGAGAGTCTGCCAAGGAGCTGTTCTGCAAAGATCCTCAACTTGGTTCACAGATGAGTTTTGGCAGGGTGGGGTGGGGGAGGAGGGTGACCTACAAAGTCCCCAGCATTCAGTCAAGTTTAATGGACAGGTGCATGTTTCTAATAAGAGGGGTCATGGCTTATATCAAATTCTGAAAGGAGGACAAGACCCAAAAAAGGAAATATCAAGGAGAGAGCTACAAGGCTTATATTCAAGCAGCGGGCTGGCTCAGTTGTTGAGTGTCAGACTCTTGATTTTGCCTCAGGTCATGATCTCAGGACGAGATCATTCAGCAGGGAGTCAGCTTGGAATTCTTTCCCTCTGCCCCACCCGCTGCTTGCACACACTCTCAAATAAATAAATAAATCTTAAAAAAAAAAAAAAAGGAATATTTACTGTTAAGAGAAATCAAAAAGCATCTATCAGTTACTAGGTACCTATGAGAGAATTATGCTGTGCACATTACATATCATGTGCATTTAATTCTGATAATAATCCTGTGAGAGAGGTAACAGTAGCTCAATTTTACAGATAAGAAAACTGCGGCACAAAGAAATCAGATGACTTGACCAAGGCTAAGTCACTCTCCAAACTACCACACTGGACTGGAAGGTAAGATGAAACAACGAAGAACCGGGGGCTCTCATTTCAACTCCAATGTTCATCTTTCCTTCAGAGCAGAATCTCTGAGAACTAACTGTTCAGGTCAAGAACATAAACTTTGGAGTCATCACTTCAAACAAAATTAGTTAATTTACTTAAATTAAGACATTAAATTGCTAAATAATCAAATAATTTCTGAGGTTGTATAATCTGGAATCTTGGCAATTTGGCAGACCCTATTAATGCCGTCACAAAATTAAGTTTGGACTCCAAAGCATTCATTCTAGGGAAAAAAGAAGTCCCTTAAGGATGAAGGTTGGGATAAGTACCAGTTTTAGTGTTTGTAACCGTTCTTCAATAAAAGTTCAAAATGAAAAAATTGGAGCACCAATAAACAGGGCCAATGAAATACGGCAAAGCTGCTTAAATTAGCCTTCTTTTCACCAATACTTATGAATTCTGGCTCCTAGCCTAACAAAAATCTTTAAGATATTTACCACTTATTGTCTGTATAAACCAAGAAGAGTCACAAGTTCTTACTGGGATCTTTTGCCCCTTCTAACAGCTTAGCAACGTTAGTAGCAACTTTCACAGCAAGGAGCTCTTAATATATTTTAAAGTGGTGTTTCAGAACCATGTAACATGCGGAAGGGAAGAAGCATGGGTTAATCATTCACAGGGGGAGTATACAGGTAGAGCCACACAAGATGCTTAGATGTCGTCTACAAGCAAGGCAAAGTGGTTTTGAGGTATTTGTTTGTTTGCTATTATTTGTTTTTTTATGTCTCAACTATCCTCTTCTTAAAAGTAGAAATAACATTAAAATACTTTACTGTTGAAGATAATGCTGGTGAAATGAGTTCTAGCATAGATAAATGGATACAGATGCAGCTAGAAAAGGTATTTAATATAGCTGTTTTTGTCTACATGGAACTAGAACCTAAAATGAAATTGATGTAGACTTCATGTGGGAATAAAAACTAGTACAGCCTGGGGCGCCTGGGTGGCTCAGCGGGTTAAGCCGCTGCCTTCGGCTCGGGTCATGATCTCAGGGTCCTGGGATCGAGCCCCGCATCGGGCTCTCTGCTCAGCGGGGAGCCTGCTTCCTCCTCTCTCTCTGCCTGCCTCTCTGCCTGCTTGTGATCTCTGTCAAATAAATAAATAAAATCTTCAAAAAAAAAAAAAAAAAACTAGTACAGCCTTTTTTGAATACAACTTGGCAATATCCACCTAAACACATTTAAATGAACATATGTCTAGGAATTTATCACATAGAAATCATCAGACCAATCTGATCATTTATGGTATATCTATACCACTGGTTCTCAAGCTTTAGCATACATCAGAATCACCCACAGAGCTTGTAGGACCATAGACTACTGGGCCCCAACAGAAGAGTTTCTGATTCTGTAGGTCTGGATAGAGGCCAAGAATTTGCATTTCTAAAGTTTTCCACGTAACACTGACACTGCTCCTCCAAGGACCACACTAAGAACCACTGACCTATACAACAGACTTCTAAGAAGCCATTAAAAATGAAGTAGATCTCTTCTTACTGATATAATGTATAAATGCAATAGTGTGCCAAAAAACTGGCTCTGGATAGAATTAGGCAGAGAGAAGGAAGCCCTGGTTTACACCATTTACCAATTTCCGTGGTGTAACTACCCCCACCATTGCTAACATCAAGTGACCAATGATTTGGGCTTGCATAATTCTTTAATTACTGGTTCTGGTGAGCCAGTGCACACCATCTAGAAAAAACATCTAAAAAGATTAAGGTATAATTGTAATAGCAGTTATCTTTGAGTAGGATTATAGGAATTTTATTTTCTTTATGGTTTTCTATGCTTTCTCAACTGTTTTACAACAAACATTTTTACTTTTATAATATAAAGCTAGTAACATTTTAAAAATTAAAAGGAAGTTATCAATTTAGATGAGTTCTTTATAGCTGAAATTTAGCAACCAACCCCTCTATCAGAAGAGACAAGGGTATTTAAATACAGGTCTATCCACCATTTCACTATTCTTTGTTAACTAGGCCTTGACAGAGGAATAAAGGCTAACTGGGAAGTCTTTAAACTCTAGCCCTGGAACATGGAGGGCTAGACGTTGTCTTTATAAAATGAAGCGTGAACAGCCGCCCTAGAATCCAAGCGGAAAATAAACGGAGACAGCCTGCAACTTGCTATTACAAATCCAGTTTCACAAAGGGAGCAGGAGCATAATCCCTCTAGCCTTGCCTCAACAAAATGTAGGCTTAGGCTTGATTAACAGTTCACCAAAGCACCATTAATGAGAAAAAAAAATAGCATGTATGTCCCACAATGTAAGATTAAATAACTTAAGGCCATAAAATGAAATTATATGCACCCATTACATGGTAATGTAGATACATTTCCAATAACACAGGAAAATGGTCATAAATCATTGTGAAATGAAAAGTGTACATTACAAAAAACAGCATACACAGGCATGTGATCCTATTAACAAATATATATATTTGTGTGTATATGAATTTGTATATTATGAATCTTAACAGCCAATGTTAATAGCCATTATCACTGGATTAGAATATTACAGAGGACCTTAATTTTTTTTAAAAAATCTACAACAAGGGGCGCCTGGGTGGCTCAGTCGTTAAGCGTCTGCCTTCGGGTCAGGTCGTGATCCCAGGGTCCTGGGATCGAGCCCCACATCAGGCTCTCTGCTCAGCGGGGAGCCTGCTTCCTCCTCTTTCTCTGCCTGCCTCTCTGCCTGCTTGTGATCTCTGTCAAATAAATAAATAAATAAAAATCTTTTAAAAAAAAAATCTACAACAAAACACAAAACAACAAGAAAAAAAAGTAGAGACAATTTTTAAAAATATCTACAATATGCATTATTTGGGTAATATTTTTAGTCAATATGCAGGGAAAACCCAAATGGTTTCAATAAATAGATGCCAAGGGGCACCTGGGGGGCTCAGCAGGTTAAGCCTCTGCCTTCGGCTCAGGTCATGATCTCAGGGTCCTGGGATCAAGCCCCCCATCGGGCTCTCTGCTCACCGGGGAGCCTGCTTCCCTTCTTCTCTCTCCCTGCCTGCCTCTCTGCCTACTTGTGATCTCTGTCTGTCAAATAAATAAAATATTTTTTAAAATAAATAAATAAATAGATGCCAAATCTCACTCTCAAATCACAAAAATGTAAACTAAAACAAAACACTACTTGGGGTGCCTCAGTGGGTGGCTCAGTCCGTTAAGCATCTGACTCCTGATTTTGGCTCAGGCTGTGATCTCAGGATCTGGGGATCAAGCCCTGCGCCAGGCTCCATGCTCAGTGTGAAGTTTGCTTGGAATTCTCTCTCCCCCTCTCCCTCAGTCTCTCCTCTCCCAACTCATGCTCTCTCCCTCTCTCTCTCTCTCTAAAATAAAGAAAGGAAAAGAAAAGAAAAACAAAACACTACATTATGCCCATTAGATTGACAAGGCTAAAAAGATGGGTAAGACCGAATGCTGGTGAGGATTTAAGGAAATAGAAACCCTAAAATACTACTGGTAGGAGCAGAAACTGGGCAACCGCTCTGAAAAACAATCTGGCAATATTAAGTGAAATTAAGTATGTATACAGACCAGTAATTCCTTTCCTCAGTATATACCACAGGGAAACCACTGCATAATTCAATAGGGAATATGTATAAGAAAATACATAACAGTACTATTTGTGCTAGCAGTTTCCAAGCCACACCTAAAGATTCATTAAAGAAACAAGTAAATAAAATGTAAAAATCCATACAGAATGGATTATTAAACAACAGTCAGTAGTTACACACTAGATTTTAAACATGTTTGAATCTTGGGGTACATGGGTGGCTCAAGTCATTTAAGTGTCCGACTCTTGATCTCAGCCCAGGTCTTGAGCTCAGGGTTGTGAGTTCAAGCCCTGCACTGGGTTCCACACTGGGAGTGGAGGCTACTAACTAACTAACTAACTAACTAACTAAATAAATAGGCAAGTTTAAATCTTAAGATCGTGTTGAGCAAAAAAGAATAAGCAAGATTCACAACACAATACCATTATGCCAAAGTCCTAAAATTCAAGTCCAGTTTTGTATTACATAACCAAAAGCTCACCTTCGCAACTAAATTTAAAGTTTTTTGTCGTGGTACCTGGTTGGCTCAGTCGGTGGAGCATGCGACTCTTGATCTCAGGGTTATAAATTCAAGCCCTACATTAGGTGTACAGATGACTTAAAAATAAACACTTTATTTAAAAAAAAAAAAAAGTCTTGGGACGCCTGGGTGGCTCAGTTGGTTAGACAACTGCCTTCGGCTCGGGTCTTGATCCTGGAGTCCCGGGATCGAGTCCCGGGATCGAGTCCCGTATCGGGCTCCCAGCTCCACCGGGAGTCTGCTTCTCTCTGACCTTCTCCTCACTCATGCTCTCTCTCACTGTCTCTCTCTCAAATAAATAAAATCTTTAAAAAAAATAAATAAAAATAATTTTTTTTTTAAAGTCTTGTTTTTCACAGTAACACTATCTGGTTTCTGCAGCTGATTTTTTGGAACAGATGAAAAATTTTCACTACTAATCAACAGTATTCTTTAATTGCAAATAAAGTAAACCTCAAATAAATTTCTAAAGTAAATTCAATGACTGATTCCCTACCTATTATATGGATCCCAAATTACAGAAATAATAACTAAAAACAGCAGGAACAGATGCTTTTTACTGAGAGCTTACATGGTACCACACTGTACATATATAATCTTTAATCCTTCAAACAATCCTAAGAGATAAACACTGCACGTTAATAAACTATCGCAGAGGTATTACATGATGTGCCTAAGACCATACATTTACTGTGTAGTGACACTAGGAATCAAGTCTGTTGACTATGAAGTCCATGTTCTTCTACTCTAGCACATCTACTCACCAAACAATTATAATATCTCCTTGTCACCCCACCAATGCAGCAGGCACTATATTAAGTACTTTACATAAATTATCTCCTTCCTACTTCCCAAGTACCCTAAAAGTCAGGTATTATTAACGCCATTTCACATATGAGAAAACAGATGCTTACATATTCAAAAACCTGCCCAAGGTCCCAAAATTCAAGATGAAGTTTATCCTGCATAACCAAAAGGCTCACCTTCACAACTAAATTTAAAATTCCTTTTGTTGGGGCGCCTGGGTGGCTCAGTGGGTTAAGCCTCTGCCTTCGGCTCAGGTCATGGTCTCAGGGTCCTGGGATCAAGCCCCACATTGGGCTCTCTGCTCAGCAGGGAACCTGCTTCCCTTCCTATCTCTCTCTGCCTGCCTCTCTGCCTACTTGTGATCTCTGTCTGTCAAATAAATAAAAATAAAATCTTAAAAAAAAAAAAATTCCTTTTGTTTCCTCCAGTACCCAGTAAGATGTTACTATGTAACTGTAAAGCACCTATGTGGGGAATACAATACTGATGTCAAAAGAACTTCTGAAGTAAAATGAATGCAATCATGTAATTGTGACAGATGCTGTTAACTGGCTGCCAAAAAGCCATTCGTAAATCCTTCCTTCCTCCTTGTACCTCACTATAGAGACCAAAAGGCTACTTACAGTTAGAAGTAACCATAGGACCCAATTTTGGTCCAGGAGACATTAAAAGTAACTTTCTAGAAACAGTAATAGGAAAGCTTTTGCTTGGTCTGGACCTTTTGCCTTTCTCCTTAAATGTGGGTAGAAGGCTGGAGTTGTAGCTATCTTAGGACCATGAAGTCCAAGCAAATCACAAAGATACGGGCCCCAATATTGTTGAGCCACTGAAGCAACATGAGCAACTGCCTCATTCCAGACTTATGTAAGAAAAACAGACCTTTCTTTGTTTAAGCCTCGTAGCCAGGTTTTCAATTACTTTCCAGTTGGATACAATCCTTACACATCACCATTACCAAAAACTACCACAACTATAACTGTACTTTCCTAATAACTAAAACCAAAGTTACATGCTAGTCCTAAATCAGTGTGACAAAATGATAATCTCTTGATAAGAACTATTCTAAGTATCTGCTCAGACAACTGTAGGAAGTGTGAGCTGGGGAAAGAGTGACAGAAAACAAGAATACAGAATCAGGGGGCTCCCTGGGCTTTGAATTGCACACATGGTAGGAGCTCAGATACTCAAAACTATCACCAAGAGTACATCATCAGGAGGGTCATCTCCTCAAACAATAACTTAAGCCTTCAAAACAAAAGCCCTGGAACATTATGACTAATGTCTCCCCTCCCCCATTCATACTGCTAGTATTCTTAGGTATGATAATGGTATTAGAGTTATATAGAAAAATAATCTTTTACTAAATGTTTATTCAAGTATAATGTCCTTTTTTTATTTTTGGAAGATAAAACTAAGTACTTAGGGGCGAAGTATGCTGATGCCTGCAATGTGCTTTCAAGTGGTTCACAGACAAAAGAATATGCACATATTAGAATATATAAATATATATATAGGCCAAGTATGGTAAAACATTTAAGTTACTGAATTATCACTCAGATATACAGATGTTCAATGTACTATTCCTTCAACATTCTTTTTTTTTTTTTTTAAGATTTTATATATTTATTTGACAGAAAGAGATCACAAGTAGGCAGAGAGGCAGGCAGAGAGAGAGCGGGAAGCAGGGTCCCCACTAAACAGAATGCGTGATGCGGGGCTCAATCCCGGCACCCCAAGATCATGACCTGAGCCGAAGGCAGAGGCCTAACCCACTGAGCCATCCAGGAGCCCCTTCCTTCAACATTCTTGTATATTTGAAATGTTTATAACAAAAGTTGGTGTTAATGTTAGTTTCCTTGCTTGAGTACTATGCTATAATTATGTAGAACATAACCACTGGGGGAAACTGGGTAAAAGTCACACTAGACCTATCTTCTTTTTCAACTTCCTATGAATCTAAAACTATAGAAAAATAAAATGTTAAAACAAAAGTTTTGGGAAGACTTCCCATTTGGTAATAAAGTAAACAAACACCTCCATTTATCTCTCAATGAACTAAACTATAAAACGTGGATGGAATGCATGAACAACTATTTGAAGACCCTGAAAAGTAAATATTACAGACGGATCTGGGAAGAGCACCAGAATTCAAAGTATCACTGAACTAGATATGAGTTTACCATTTTTTCCCTCTAGTACTTCCCAGCCTAGACATAACATAATCCAAAACTTGTAAGTGAGCACTATGAGACCCAGGTGAAAAGAAAGACAGAAGTCCTCTAGCCCTGGCTCAAAACTAGGAAGAGAACTTCTAAAGCTCAGAAAAAGATGGGGCACCTAGGTGGCTCAGTCAGTTAAGTGTCTGCCTCTGGTTCTGGACATGATCCCAAGGTCCAGAGATGGAGCCCACATCAGGATCCCTGCTGAGCAAGGAGCCTGCTTCTCCCTCTCCCTGGGCCTGCTGCTCTCCCTGCTTGTGTGTGCTCTCTCTGACTCTAGCTCTCTCTCTGTCAAAGGCTTTAATAAAAATAAATAAATAAAGCTCAGAAAAAGAGGAGTGAATCCCTTGAGAATTTTCTCTCTCTTTCTCCCCATCCTCTCATGTTCCAGTACTCCAAGGTCTTCTGTGGTGGGTACAGCAGCAGCAGCAGCAAGAGCATCTGAAAACTCAAAGCCTCCGGGGGTGAAAATTCCAAGGGGAAACCTTGCCTTCAAGTGGGCAGACAAAACTTTTTTTTTTCCTTTTCTCTATGTCCTCAGGGAAATGACTCCATAAAGTTCTTTATGAACTCTTGAGCTCACCCTCAACCTGTGTAGGTATGGACCTAAAGTAATTAACAAAAAATTTGGAAACTGAGATAACGGGTAGCCCTCCATCCAGAAGGCCCCACCCACAAGGCTACTATACTACCCTTTCACTCATACAAGTACTGGATGAATAAGACCCCTTCTTTGTCCTCAAGGAGTAGCAGTCTAGGAAAGGAAGCAGACACACTAATAACTGCAATTTTAGTTTGAGAGTTGCTACAATAAAGATGCACACCACATACACAGTTAGTGCAGAAAATAAAGCAATTAAATTGACTTGGATAAGCCAGGGAGCACTTCAGAGAAGTGCTTTAGCTGGAGTTTAAATGATATATCATAGTACCTCTAAAAGGCAAGGTGGGCAAGGAACAGCATTCTAGGCAATGGAAAGAGTTGGCCAAAACTCAAAGGCAGAACATTATGTATTAAAGGAAATACAAGGAATTTGGTGAGAATAATCTAAAAGGCAACACTGAGCTATAAGACTGAAATGTAGCCAGAAAACAGATAGGAAGTACAGATCTATTAAGGTACAGCTCCTCAAACATCACATTAAGAAATTCACCTTTTTTCAGTAATTTTCAGTAATTAATCATAAATGGTACAATCAGACCTGTGACTAAGGATAATTCTAGTTGTTTTCTGTTTTCTGACTATTCTGGATTAGAAGAGTAACCTCCAAACTTTTTTGATCCTGTACCTATTACTAAAAAAATTTGAATATATCCCTCAATATATGTATATATTATATTTAGATGTATTATATTAAACATATGTATATATTAAATATACAAAGGAGAAAATGTTTAAATGATGAGATAGTGGCACCTGGGTGGCATAATCTGTTAAGCATCTAATTCTTGGTTTCAGCTCAGGTCACAATCTCAGGGTTGCAAGATTGAGCCCTCGCACAGGGCTCCACACTCCACACAGTCTGCTTGAGATTCTCTCTCCCTCCCCCTTTACCCCTCCAGCTTATACTCTCTCTCTAAAATAAATAAAATTCTTTAAAAATGATGAGATTGGGGCGCCTGGGTGGCTCAGTGGGTTAAAGCCTCTGCCTTCGGCTCAGGTCATGATCCCAGGGTCCTGGGATCGAACCCCACATCAGGCTCTCTGCTCAGTGGGGAGCCTGCTTCCCTTCCTCTCTCTCTGCCTGCCTCTCTGCCTACCTGTGATCTCTGTCTGTCGAATAAATAAACAAATAATTAAAAAAATTAAAATTAAAATTAAAAAAAAATAAAATAAAAAATAAAATAAAAATGATGAGATGATAAATATAATAAAAGCCAATACAAATACCCATCAATGAATTAATTTTTTAAATTGGTATTGAGGGGTGCCTGGCTGGCTCAGTCAGTAGAGCAGGTGACTATTGATCTCAGGGTTATAAGTTCAAGCTCCACACTAAGTATAGAGATGACCTAAAAATAAAATCTTTTAAAAATACATAAATAAGGGGCACCTGGGTGGCTCAGTGGGTTAAAGCCTCTGCCTTCGGCTCAGGTCATGGTCCTAGTGTCCTGGGATCCAGCCCTGCATCGGGCTCTGTGCTCTGCAGGGAGCCTGCTTCCACCTCTCTCTATCTGTCTGCTTCTCTGCCTACTTGTGATCTCTGTCTGTCAAATAAATAAATAAAATCTTTGAAAAAAAAATACATAAATAAAATTAGGTAAAACTAAACAATAGAATACTTAATAATAAAAAGGAACACTGCTGGAGTGTCTATGTGGCTCAATTGGTTAGGTATCTGACTCCTGATTTCAGCTCAGGTCATGATCTCAGGCTTCATGCTGTGTGTGGAACCTGCTTAAGATTCTCTCTCTCCCTCTCCTTCAGCCCCCCTCTTTCCTTCTCTCTACCAAAAAAAAAAAAGGGAAGAAGAAGAAGGAAATTCTGGCATGTACTATATCAAATGTCCTCGAAGACATCACGCTCAGTGAAATAAGCCAGTCACAAAAAGACAATTCTGTATGATTCCATTTATATGTGGTACCTACAGTAGTCAAATTCATAGACAGAAATAGAATCCTGGTTACCAGGGGTTAGAGGGAGGGGAGAATAAAGGAGGTGTTATTTAATACGTTTAGAGTTTCAGTTCTACAAGATGAAAAGTTCTGGAGATTGGCTGTTCAACAATGTGAATATACTTATTAATATTACTGAACTATACACCAAAAAACAGTTAATAGGGTAAATTTTATGCTATGCCAATCACTTCCTTACCATAAATTTTAAACACTTTTGTTAAACGTTTCAAACATAAAAGGTGTTATATTTTTTAATAACGGGGGTGGGAAGTTCAAGAGAATAAAGTCACACAACTTCTCTTTTGCCAAAAATCTGTACAAGCATGAACTGAATGCCATTTTTCAACAGAGAGTCATCATAATTTTAGAAATCAGAATAAGTAGGATAACCACTAATCCCAAAGAAATATAATTTCTGGGGCACCTGGGTGGCTCAGTCATTAAGCATTTGCCTTTGGCTCAGGTCAGGATCCCACAGTCCTGGGATCAAGTCCTACATCGGGCTCCCTGCTCAGCAGGAAACCTGCTTCTCTCTCTCCCACTCCCCCGATTGTGTTCCCTCTCTCACTGTGTCTCTCTCTGTAAAATAAATATGATCTTTAAAAAAAGAAGAAAAATTTAATTTCTGCCTTTCACAATTCAAAAATATTTTTTGTATTTTTTTTTTTTTTAGATTTTTTTTTTTTTTTTTTTGACAGAGAGAGATCACAAGTAGATGGAGAGGCAGGCAGACAGAGAGAGAGAGAGAGAGGGAAGCTGAGCAGAGAGCCCGATGCGGGACTCGATCCCAGGACCCTGAGATCATGACCTAAGCCGAAGGCAGCAGCTTAACCCACTGAGCCACCCAGGCGCCCAAAAATATTTTTTGTATTTTAAAAGAATATTTACATAGTCATTCATCTTTTTAAAGATTTTATTTGAGAGAGAGCAAGCTGGTGGGGAGGCAGAGGGAGAGGGAGAAGCAGACTCTCAGCTGAGCAGGAAGCCCAATGTATGGCTCCACCCCAGGATCCTGAGATCATGACCAGAGTCAAGGCAGGCGCCCAACTGACTGAGCCATCCAGGTGCCCCAATAATCATTCATCTTCAGAAGAGAACCTCATCATTTACCTCCTTCCATGAATTGAACAGAGTGCCACAGAGTAAACACCAGCATATTTACAATTTCCATAGGGTATTCTAGAAGTTTTTAATATTGTTTGTTTTAGCTTCAGACAGAAAGCAGTATTTCACTCACTCAAGGGATTTTTATCCCCTCAGGCATAGGCCTGCAGAATGGATGAAAGATAAACCTGGAAAAGATGTTATCAGAAACTTACCTACTCAGACTTCTTAAAAGCAAAAGTGGGCTTTAAAAATTCTTAAAACAAAAAAAGAAGGCAAGTTAATACTTGCAGGCTATACATATACATTTTTGTATATATATGCACACATTTGTTGTTGTTATTTAAGACACAATATTTTAGGGGCGCCTGGGTGGCTCAGTGGGTTAAAGCCTCTGCCTTCAGCTCAGGTCATGATCCCAGAGTCCTGGGATTGAGCCCCGCGTGGGGCTCTCTGCTCAGCAGGGAGCCTGCTTCCTACTCTCTCTCTCTGCCTGCCTCCCTGCCTACTTGTGGTCTCTGTCTGTCAAATAAATAAATAAAATCTTAAAAAAAAAAAAAGACACAATATTTTATACTACTCATTATTCCCAATTTATGTCTACTAGAAAACATGTTTTTAAATGAAAAAAAAAAAATTAAAACAGCTTTCCCAATTATCATACCTTTGAACCAAAATACAGTGTTTCACAAACTCAGTCAATTCGGATTATTCACAGTTAAGAGCAAACTTCTGAGATTACCTCTAATGTCACAAGAGCCGGTTCAGTCATTTTCCACCATAAGATATCTGTGAGTAGTTGGGAAATAGAACTGAATCATCTCTGCCGTATTAGGCTCAAATCTAGACAGCAAGAAAATTTTTCTGGACCTAAAAGATAATGAGTGTGTGTGTGTATGTGTGTGTGTGTACACACATATATACTGGTATATATGAATTATAATGTGTATGTGTGTGTACACACACATACACACATATATATTGGTATATATGAATTATAGAGTGTGTGTGTGTGTGTGTGCGTGTATACACACATATATACTGGTATATATGATTATAGCTTATTTCCCACATAAAGTGAATGGATCAACATCTCTATATAATACTTAGAGGATTACCTAAAAATATTATCCCATTATATTCAGGTTAAGTACTAGCTATATTCAAAACTGCCAAAGGCAATTCATGCAACTGGTGAGTAAATGTGATCAATAATACAACCAAATGGGGCATCTGGGTGGCTCAGTCAGTTAAGCAACTGACTCTTGATTTCAACTCAAGTCATGATCTCAGGGTCTTGAGACTGAGATCCAAATCCGGCTCCCTGCTCAGCAGGAGTCTGCCTGAGATTCTCTCCCTCTCCCTCTGCTCCTTCCCCACTAGTGCTCTCTCTCTCTCAAATAAGTAAGTCTTTATAAAAAATAATAACACAACCAAATATTCTACAACTTGGCAAATTTTCTCGTTCCACTGAAATTTTAAGCTATTTACCAGAAATTTAGCAGATAAAATTGTACAACCCTAAAAAAGATTACATAGTTTTCCTTAAAAGTAGATAGACAAAACACACTTGATGCATAGAGTAACAATGACACCATTTCTCAAATCTATCATACTAGAAAGCAGTTTCCCAAATAATTCTCCAATTGTTAAAATTAAAAAAAAGTAGCCATTAAACTAAAATAAAAGCATTTTTTCAAAAACAAAAAATCCGAACTACAAATCTTATTTTGCACCTTGTTTATAAATTTTTGTCTCCATTTTTCAGTTTGCTGCTTCATTGATACAAAAGAAAGTTCAAAATCTATTTCTCCTCTTCCTGTTTAGGCATCTTATTTTTAGCATCATACTCTACTCAGACAGGAAAAGCACACAAAATTCTACTGAACTTATACACCATTATTTTCTGTCAACAGTCCTTTTTTTACATATTACACACATTATTTATACTCTTATCTTAAAAGTAATACAAACTGTGGCACATCATATTCGCCAAAGATGGCTACAACGGCAGATTCCATCCCATATGCCCTTCTTCTAATCAGATGCTAATACTCCTCCCTTGAAGTGGTGTGGTCTGTATCTACCCCCTTCTTTGAACCTAGGTGGACCTTTAGGACTACCTCAACCGACAGAAAAAAGCAGAGTACTACTATGTGACTTCCAAAACAAAGTCAAATATGCCATGCAACTTCATCTTGCTCTCCTGGGATGCTCTTTCTTGGAACCTAGCCACCACGCTGTGAGGAAGCCAAGCAACCAAAAGGAGAGGTCATGTGTAGGTGTTGTGGCTAACAGCCCAGGCTTAGGCCCCTACCAAAAGCTAGCATTAACCACCAGACATATGTATGAGTGTGCCAAGCCCTCGAACAATTCCA
Organism: Enhydra lutris kenyoni; assembly: GCF_002288905.1. Lineage (NCBI taxonomy): Eukaryota > Metazoa > Chordata > Mammalia > Carnivora > Mustelidae > Enhydra > Enhydra lutris. The sequence goes on along the minus strand of NW_019154104.1, from coordinate 20,389,831 downwards.
GTGCCCCACCATCAAGCTGCCCCCACCCTTCCAGCTACTTCATCTTAGGCCACATGTTAACAGAGACAAGCTGTTCCCACTAAGCAGGTCTTGTCCAAATTACAAGTACCTGAGCAAAATAAATGACTGGTAAGTTTTAAACTACTAGTTAGGGGTGGTTTATTATGTAACAATAGGTAACTAACACAAGCTCATAAATATAATTTGAAAATACACAAAAAGAGAAAGAAGAAAAATTTTAATTACCCTAAGTTTCACCACTGTTAGCATTTTGACACATATTTACCATCAAGAAAATATTTTGCTGCACTCAATTAATATTCCAAATGCTTTGTTTTTACCAGGATAAAGGGCTAAATTTTTAAAGACAGTCAACTGTTTTCATCTAACAAGAAAAATATTAGCATTCATTCTACTTATCTTTACTGTCTCTTTCACATACCTGTCCTTAGTGAGGTGTCTGAGGATGGCTTGTACACCAATATTCCAATCTATGCATGTGAATCAAGATCGTAGGTTGGAACAGGAGCCACACTGGACCTCCTCCCTAGAAGAAGTTGCTGAAGCTCCAAATCTGAAATTTTTAAGGAAAGAAAATGCTAAATATAAAACATTTCTTTTTTTTTAAGATTTTATTTCAGAGAGACAGAGTGTGTGTGTGCGTGAGAGAGCAAGAGCAGGGGGAAGGGGCAGAGGGAGAGAGAAAAGCAGACTTTCTACTGAACACAGAGCTGGATACGGGGCTTGATCCCAGAACCCCAAGATTATGACCTAAGCTGAAGTCAGACACTTAACCAACTGAGCCACCCAGGCATCCTCAAACATTTCCTTTCAATCATTTATAACTCCATCTTTACAACTGAATGGGGGCTGGTAGAATGGGTTAGGATTACATGTAAGTAATGCACAGGTTTCACTGAAAGTGGAATTGGGTAACGTGGATTCAAGTCCCAGCTCTACTTCTTCCTACATATATGATCTTACATAAGGAACAAATTCTGTATGTCTAAGTGTCGTCATGTGATGAAGACTAAGGTGACTGGATCAAAACTTTGGGCGAGCAGTCAGTTCTAAACTGGGTTCTAAACTCAGTTATTCTGCCTTGCTGTAAGAACTTTGATACTTTTCTGAGCTCAGATATATCATCTCTAAAGAAAGAGGGTTGCATTAGATAACGGTTCCTGAAATCTAATCTTTAAAAAGATGCCAGCCACGACCGAAAGTGGGTGTAGAGTTACAAACTGTGCTTACTCTGAGACTGTCCTTCCTACTTTTTTCTGGTATCAAAATAGCTTCTTTTATAAGTCAATGTGATAGACAGTACTAATTGTTTTATAAATAAAGAGTCAAAATCAAAAGCTGTAGCCCTATGTAAGCACCATAGAATTCTTTTTAGAAATTCTTGTGTCTCTATGATTTCCATGAGCTCTAAAATCCCCTCTAACATTCTGTGTATCCATTTGCTACTCAACTAGTTATTTTTTAGGTACCCAATATGTGACAGGTACTCTACTAGTTGGTGGGGGAGCCCCAAAATAAATAAGATTAGTTCCCACTCTAAAAAAAAATATCTCCCAATCTAATATGAAATTTATATACATAAATCCCAAAGACAACATAACAGGTTAAGTTTTCTAATGGAGATGCTTTACACCTTTTAAGAGGTAAAATAGTGGAAGGATTTTTAAATTAAGTAGAATTTTATTTTTTTATTTATCTTTATTTTTTATTTTTTAAAGATTTTATTTACTTATTTGACAGAGATACAGCAAGAGAGGGAACACAAGCAGGGGGAGTGGGAGATGGAGAAGTAGGCTTCTTGCCAAGCAGGGAGCCCGATGCAGGGCTCGATTCCAGGACCCCAGGATCCTGACCTGAGACAAGGGCAGACGCTTCATGACTGAGCCACCCCGGCGCCCCTTTTTCTATTTTTTTTAAAGATTTTTTCTTTTTAAGTAATCTCTACACACTACATGGAACTTGAACTCACAACTCTGAGATCAAGAGTTGCACACTCCACCAACTGAGACGGCCAGGGGCCTCAAATTAAGTAGGAATTTAAAGTGAGTTTTATAGTTGTATGAGGAATTACTTAACCTCTTTAAATTTCAATTTCCTGATATGCAAAACAGGAATGATTACAGAAAACACAGAGTTGCAGTAAAAAGATAAGATGCTCAAAACAAAGGCCAATCCACCCAAAAGGTTGGCTTACACACTTTCCAGAAGACAAATTGAAAATATATCATGTAGGCATGCCTGGGTGGCTCGGTGGGTTAGGTGTCTGCCTTTGGCTGAGATTATGATCTCTAGGTCCTGGGGTTGAGCCCCATGTTGGACTCCCAGCTCAGTGAAGAATTTCCTTCTTCTACCTTTGCCTCTCCTCCTGCTAATGCTCTCTCTGTATCTCTCTGTGTCTTAAATGAATAAATAAAATATATTTTATTTTATTTTTTTTTAAAGATTTTATTTATTTATTTGACAGAGAGAAATCACAAGTAGGCAGAGAGGCAGGCAGAGAGAGAGGAGGAAGCAGGCTCCCTGTTGAGCAGAAAGCCCGATGTGGGGCTTGAACCCAGGACCTGGGATCATGACCTGAGCCGAAGGCAGCGGCTTAACCTACTGAGCCACCCAGGCGCCCCAAATAAAATATATTTTAAAAATTAAAATACAAGGGGCACCTGGGTGGCTCAGTCATTAAGCATCTGTCTTTGGCTCAGGTCATGATCCCAGGGTCCTGGGATTGAGCCCTGTATCAGGCTCCCTGCTCAGCGGGAACCCTGCTTCTCCCTCTCCCACTCCCCCTGCTTGTGTTCCCTCTCTCACTGTCTCTGTCTCATAAATATATAAAAATCTTAAAAAAAATTAAAAAACAATAAAATAAAAAGCAAAATAAATTCACCAGACAATGCAATAGTGTGGTCCTGAATACGAAGAGTACCAGCCCCTAACATTAATTAAGCACTTACTATGTGCCAAAAACTCTTCTAAGCACTTTCCATGGATTATCTCACTTAATTCTTACAAGAACCCTTATGAAATGAACTATTTATATGATCATTTTTTAATAAAGTTGGACACAGAAAAGTCAAGTTACATCCAATATCATAAAACTACTAAGAGATAGGGTTAGGATTTTTAAAAAAAGAAAAAGGAAAAAATCCAGCAGCATGACTCCAAAGCCCCCCCCTTTTTTTCTGAAGATTTTATTTATTTATTTGACAGACAGAAATCACAAGTAGGCAGAGAGGCAGGCACAGAGAGAGGGTGAGGCAGGCTCCCTGCCGAGCAGAGAACCCGATGCAGGGCTCGATCCCAGGATCCCGGGATCATGACCTGAGCCGAAGGCAGAGGCTTTAACCCACTGAGCCACCCAGGCGCCCCAAAGCCCCCTTTTTCATTTTTATTTTTATTTAACTAAACAACTTTACAAAAAAAAAAAAGAAAAAGATTTTACCAGAACTAGGAGTATTTGCTTCTAATGATTTTTTTTTAACAGAACAAGGAGTCTTTTAATATGTGTGCTAAACACAAATACATAATATAGTCCCTCCCCTTGAAGGACCTATATACCAATGTGGTGGTATTATTAATAAGTGGTAACATGAATAAGTAATATCCTAACTTTATTTTATTATTTTTTTAAAAGATTTTATTTATTTATTTGGGAGAAAGAGACAGAGATAGCAACAAGTGGGGAGGAGAGGGAGAAGCAGGCTCCCTACTGAGCAGGAAGCCTGAGGCAGGGCTCCATCCCAGAACCCTGGGATCATGACCTGAGCCAAAGGCAAATACTCAACCAACTGAGCCAACCAGATGCCCTTTTTATTATTATTTTTTTTTATTTAAATGGGCATGGGGCTTGAACTCACAACCCTGAGATTAAGACCTAAGCTGAAATCAAGAGTCAGATTCTTAACCGACTAATTTTATTCTTTTAAATTTAATTATCTCATTGTTAGGCTTATCTGCAATTTCTCTTCTCATTTACTTTAATTCCAGGTATTACTATCTTGAGTTTTCAGAATATACAGGAAACGCTTATGCAGTCCTAAAGGAAAAATCAGTTTAAAAATGGAAGATAATAGAAACTTAGAAACTTATTTGTATGGAAATTTACATTCAACTAATCACATTTTTTAAAAACTCCAAGAATAAGAACATCTGAGGGACACCTGGGTGGTCAGTTAAGTGTCTGCCCTCAGCTGAGGTCATGATCCCGGGGTCCTGGGATCAAGGCCACATCAGGCTCCTGGGCCTGCTTCTCCCTCTGCCTGCTGCTTCCCCTGCTTGTGCTCACTTGCTCTCGTTTTTGCTCTGACAAATAAGCAAATAAAATCTTAAAAAAAAAAAAAAAAAAAAGAACAGCTGAATTATATTTCCAATACACGCTCTAAAAAATTTTAGATGTAACTTGCAAAATGTATTTTTAGCCAACAATGTGCTTCATTTCATTTCTTCATTGGCCTGATTCTAGAACAGACTATAATGTCACTCTGATGTTTTACTTGAGCTTTAACAGTTGTGTTAAAAGAGAACTAAATACAAAAAAAAAAACCCAAAAACAAACAAAAAAAGAACCTTACAGAGAAAATAACAATATACGTAACATAATAAATGCTGTCCAAATATACAGAAATTGAATTGTTAATAGAGAGAACACTTGACATGTATTTGATTATAATGAACCATTAGAATTAAAATAGTCATATTCTGTCCATGATTACACTTCATATCTTTCTGCGTCCATAACAACACAATAACCTAAAATTCTCCGTACTATACTGTAACTATTTTCAAGGAAGCCAATATTCCAGTAACACTAATCAAGGGGTCATAATAATATGAAGATTCACAGTAATTTTCCCAATATCTTCATGTTGGAGGAGGCCAGATGCTATATTAAAAGGGAAATATGAACATGGATTATTTCTAAAATTGTACCAGAAAGGGGGGAAAAAGTTTAAATTTCTTTTTTTTTTTTTTTTAAGATTTTATTTATTTGAGAGAGAAAGAAAGAGAACAAGCGGGGAGGAGAGGGAGACAGGCTCCGCCCGATGTAGGGCTCGATCCCAGGACCCTGAAATCATGACCTGAGCCAAAACCAGACGCTTAACCAACTGAGCCACCCAGGTACCCCAAAAGTTTAAATTTCTTGAAAACACAAATGGAAACACTAGCACTGTGAATTCACAGCACTAAATAAAAGGTTGCTGGTTCCAAGACTGGTTTGCCAAATTTTTCCCTACAGATAAATGTTCAATACCCACTGAACACTCCAAAATTAAGAGTCTTGCTAATTCTATGAAGTAAAATGAACTCCCAGCTTGATTTATGTTCCAAGTAGCTGTCCCCAGAGGAACAGATAGGAGAAAGGCAACTTAAGCACAACAGTTAAGTTTTATTCAGACCTGGAAAACAAAGAAATCTGACATACTTCCCACACAGAATGTGCCTATGGGGAAAAAAAAAAAACAAAAACCTATATTTTCTATTTAAAAAAAGGAATTAGGGGCACCTGGGTGGTTCAGTAGGTTCAGCCTCTGCCTTCGCTCAGGTCATGATCTCAGGGTCCTGGAATCAAGCCCCGCATTGGGCTCTCTACTCAGCAGGGAGCCTGCTTCACCTCCAAACCCGCCTGCCTCTCTGCCTACTTGTGATCTCTGTCAAATAAATAAAATCTTTTTTAAAATTTTTTTAAAAATTAAAAAATTTAAAAAAGCATGTATTTTTACATTTTTTAACTACAAGAACTATGCCAATTAGAGTAATTATAAAAAGGGGAGGAAACCTTTCCAAATACAAATAAATCCTCCTAGTCAAAACTTAACTCATAAATTGTTTACCTGACTAGATATTTACTTTCATCATACCTGAAGATCTTCATCTCTTTCACTTCCTAGAATCTTTTCATATGTTTTAGACCCACTCACCATCCAATCTCAGTTCTGAATGCCATTCAAAAAGCAGGTGATTACCTCCTTAATACCCCCTCTTAAAATATGGCCATTAACATCTCTTATAATTTCATTTCACCAAAGCCAAGTGTGGTGTGCTACTCACAACTCCAAGCCTGTGTTCCATAGCTCCAAACCATTCTTGGTATGATTAGTTTCTTCTATGCCAGAAGAAATAAGTGCTTCCAATCTTTATTGCACTTACATTGAAACAGGAAAGAAATGAAAAGGAAAGAAAAGAATAAAAGTACAGAAAAGACAAAAAAATCAGGGACCACATATGGCAACAAGATAGAGAAAAGAACAGAGGTTAATAGTAATCACAAGTCTCAAAGAATGTGATTTAGGGACTTAGAAAAGGCAAAAGCAACTTCAAAAGCAAAGAGCAGAATAACAACTGAAGCAGCATCCATTTCAGAAACTTCCAATGATGACAGTGCGAGAAATTCTGAGAGGCACCTAGGAGGCTCAGTTGGTTAAATGTCTGCTTTTGGCTCAGGTCGACGATTACCCAGGGTCCTACCCAGTAATGAGCCTACTTCTCCCTCTCCTGCTCCTCCTTCTTGTGTTCTCTCTCCCTCTATCAAATAAACAAATAAAAATCTTTAAAAAACAAAAAAATCTGGGTGCCTGGGTGGCTCAGTGGGTTAAAGCCTCTGCCTTCGGCTCAGGTCATGATCTCAGGGTCCTGGGATAGAGCCCCACATCGGGCTCTGCTCAGCAGGGAGCCTGCTTCCTCCTCTCTCTCTGCCTGCCTCTCTGCCTACTTGTGATCTCTGACTGTCAAATAAATAAATAAAATCTTTTAAAAATAAAAATAAATTTAAAAAAAATAATAAAATAAAAAGAATTTTAAAATAGGGGCACCTGGGTGGCTCAGTCAGTTGGGCTGAGGTCATGATCCCAGGGTCCTGGGACAGAGCCCCACATCTGGCTCCCCACTCAGCGGGAAGCCTGCTTCTCCCTTTCCCTCTGCTGCTCCCCCTGCTTGTGAGCTCTTTCTCTCTCTCTCTCTCACTGTCTCTGTCAAATAAATAAATAAAATCTTCAAAAAAATTTTTAATAAAAAATAAAAAGAAATTTTGAGAACAAGTAAATTTTAGAATATCTCTGAGCTGAGATACCTGTCTAGCTCAGGTGGTATAGCATGTGACTCTTGATCTGAGAGTCATGAGTTCAAGCCCCACAGTAGACTTGAAGACTACTTTAAAAAAAAAAAAAAGCTGTTTAATGTATCATTTCTCTCACCTACCATATCCTACATATCTGAATTAATAAGGAACAAGGAAATACATCCCTAACCCTTAGAAATCAATAAAAAGCAAATCAGGTTCTAGCATGAGTCTAGAAAAGCTTTCATTGTTCTCTATGAAGATCTTCACTAAAAATAAAAATGGTTAGAAGCACCTGGGTGGCTCAGTTGGTTAAGTGACTCTCGGCTTTGGTTCAAGTCATGGTCTCAGGGTCATGAGATCGAGCCCCTCTCCCCTGGTTGGGCTATGCACCCAGCACAGAGTCTGCTTGAGACTCTCTTTCCCTCTCCCAATGAACTTCCCCCTTCCCAGCCCCACTCACACTCCCTCATGCTCTCTCTCAAATAAACAAATAAATCTTTTAAAAATTAAAGATTAAAATAAAGTTTTGATTCCTCACCTTCCTTCTACACCTAATTTTCCCTACCTATATTAGATTTATCCAAAACATCGATGTAATCAGTTCATGCAGAGGTTTCTATTTCTAAAAAACATTTCCTAGAAATCTATTATATACAAAAAAATTACGTAAAGGTTGAATCAGGGTGGGGAAAGAATACCAGAACAAGGGACCTAAACAGATACCATAAAGGACTATAAAAATGTAAAGCACCTAGGGGTGCCTGACACTCAGTTGGAAGAGCATGCAACTCTCAAGCTAGAGGTCAAGTATGAGCCCTCAATTGGGTGCCGAGATCACTAAAAATAAATAAACTTTTTAAAAACAAGACATCTACACTGCAAAAGCCATTGTGAAAGAAAGCTAAGACACAAATGACAATTAGGAAAATATCTACAATACAAAAAAGAGATTTAATACCCTTAACATGTAAGAAGTTCTGCATGGGCAGATATACATGAAAATACAGCTTACAAAAGAAGAAATAAAAGCATAAGCACAAGATGTTAAACTTCAGTAGTAATCAAAGAGATGCAAATCATTTTTTTAAGGTTTTATTTATTTATTTGAGAGAGAGAGAGAGTGTGAATGAACAAGAAAGAGAAAGGAGCAGAGGTAGAGGCGGAGGTGGAGTGAGAAGCAGATTCCCCACTAGGCAGGGAGCCTGACATATAAGAATGGAGCCCAGAACCCTAAGATCATGACCTGAGCCGAAGGCAGACACTAACAGACTGAGCCACCCAGGCACCCCAAAGAGATGCAAACTATTATCATTATTATTTCAGACTGACAAATACTAAAAATATCAGTAAGAGCCATTGTTCCCCAAGGTATATGGAATCTAGCACTCCTATTCACTACTGCTGAGATTATATCTAACAACAGTTTATCATCATAAAAGCTCTCAGGAAAATAACCACACTTCAAAATATGCCCATCCTTTGACCCAAGAGCCCCACTTCTAAAAAATGTATTCTAAGTAAACAGATGTGTACAAGCATATATGGACATAAGAGCTATTACATATGCTCAGTACACAGCAGATGTTCAGTAGATCTCTGATGAATAAATACTATTGTTGAATGATGAATCATAGTATTGTTTATAATAGCAAAACTATTACCATTACAGAATGTCTACAAATAAACCATGATATATTCATACTTTAAAATCTTACACAGCCATTAAAAATGATAACACAATTCTATAATTATTAATTAGAAATACATCTATAATAAGTTATAGATGTTTAAAAAAAATAGTAAAATGTATGGTGGTTCCTCAGAAAAAATAAACATGGAATTACCATATGATCTAGCAATTCCATTTCTGGGTATATACCCAACAGAACTGAAAGCAGGTACTTAGATATCTGAACACCAAAGTTCATAGCAGCATTATTTATAATAGCCAGAAGATGAAGACAACCTAAATGTCCATTGACAGATTAACAGATAAACAAAATATAGCATATACATATAATGGAATATTAGCCTTAAAAAGCAGTGTTTTCACACATGCTACGACACAGAGTAATCTTGAAAACATTATGCTAAATGAAATAAAACCAGATACAAAAGAACAAATACTGTATGATTTCCTGTCTTCGAGATACTCAAAGTAGTCAAATTCATAGAGAGAGAAAGTAGAATGCTGGCTGCCACAGGCTGGGAGGAGGGGAGAATGAGGAGTTACTGCTTAATGTGTACAGTTTCTGTTTGGAAAGATAAAGTTCTAGAGATAGATAGTAATTATGGTTGCACAACAATATGAATGTACTGAATGCTACTGAACTGTACATTCTTAAATGATTAAAACAGAAAAAAATGGTTAAAACAGTAAATTTTGGGTGCCTGGGTGGCTCAGTGGGTTAAGCCTCTGCCTTCAGCTCGGGTCATGATCTCAGGGGCCTGGATCAAGCCCCGCATCAGGCTCCCTGCTCAGCAGGGAGCCTGCGTCCCCTCTCTCTCTGCCTGCCTCTCTGCCTACTTGTGATTTCTCTCTCTAGCAAATAAATAAATAAATTATTTTTAAAAATTTTTTAAAAACCAGTAAATTTTATGTTATTATATACTTTACTACAATAAAAAAAATTAGAGGGGCGCCTGGTTGGCTCAGTCTGTTAAGCATCTGCCTTTGGCTCAGGTCATGATCTAAAGGTGCTGGGATGGAGGCCTAATCAGGCTCCCCTGCTCAGCGGGGAGCCTGCTTTTCCCTACCCCCCAACCCCCGCTCATGCTCCTGCTCGTGCTCTCTCCCCCAATTAAATAAAATCTTTAGGAAAATGAAATTAAATTTAAAAATTGTAACAATAACCATAACACATCTTCTAGACTGGAGAAAACCTTTGTGTTTATTATTTTTGAGTCCTATGTTCATAAAAAGTGAGATTAAAAAAATTGCATTACTTTGGTTATTCCTGTTTCCAGTCCTATTCAGCACTCCCTACACAAGTCATCAGGAATAGTACCAAACGTATGCCAGTCGGAATGGATAAAATCACCATCACAAGAAAAAACATGTGTTGGAGACAATATGGAGAAAAAGGAACCCTTGGTGCACTGCTGGTAGGAATGCAAACTAGTGTAGCCACTCTGGAAAATAGCATGGAGGTTCCTCAAAAAATTTAAAAAAAGAACTACTCTATTATCCAGCAATCCCACTAGTGGGTATTTACCCAAAGAAAAGAAGAACACTAACTCAAAAACACTTCTATGTCTACGTTTATAGCAGCATTATTTACAACAGCCAAGATACAGAAGCAACCCAAGTGTCCGTCAATTATTGAACGGATAAAAAAAGACACACACAGAATACTATTCAGCCACAGAAAAGAACGAAATCTTGCCATTTGCAACAACATGAATGGAGCTAGAGAGTATAATGCTAAGCGAAATAAGTCACTCAGAGAAAAACAAATACCATGATTTCACTCATATCTGGAATCTAAGAAATAATACAAAAGAGCAAAGGGGAAAAAAAGAGAGAGGGGGGCAAACCAAGAAACAGAGTCTTAGTAAGAGAGAACAAACTGATGGTTACCAGACGGGAAGGGAGAGGGAGATGGGTTAAATAGATGATGGGGATTAAGGAGTGCACGTATCTTGAGGAGCACAGAGTGTTGTGTGGAACTGCTGAATCACTATAATGTACACCTGAAACTAACATAATACTGTAGGTGAACTGGATTTAAAAGAAAATCCTGTATTAAAAAATAGCACCAAATGTAAATATTCTTCCTCTGAGGTTCAAAGCACAGCTCTGTAAATTACAGTTTGCATACATATTCTAAACAGACACCAAGACAGAGTTAAAACATATAGCTTCTGTGTTTTTTACTAACTACTTAAGATGAAAGTCAAATTCCTATGTAAATTAACTCTCATACTCTTCAGCAAAAAATTGAAGCTATCTAGAATATAGAAAAGTAAAGAACCCAAGTAAGAGGAAATATCTCAAATATCTAATATGGACATTAGAAAGTCACCAGAGGGGCACCTGGGTGGCTCAGCGGGTTAAAGCCTCTGCTTTCGGCTCAGGTCATGATCCCAGGGTCCTGGGATCGAGCCCCACATCGGGCTCTCTGCTCAGCAGGGAGCCTGTTTCCTCCTCTCTCTCTCTGCCTGCCTCTACCTACTTGTGGTCTCTATCAAATAAATAAATAAAATCTTTAAAAAAAAAAAAAGTCACCAGAAAACTGAAGAATAAACTACTGAGATCTGGGCCTTTGAGAAGTCAGTAAGAGGAGGAGCCAAGTCTGATATGAAAGTGAACAAAGCACACATCAAGAACAGAAAGCTCCAACCAATCCTATCTCACCCCTCACATTCTCTGAAGAGAATGGTGGGACTCTTGCATAACTCAAAATATCTGGTTAGGGCATACTTAGGGAATTCATCCCACAAAGGAATGGCAGGTACTTAGGGGATGAACCCAAATCCAGTCCTAGCTGAATCTTTACTGAGCTCAAGAAACCAGGTGTTTCCAGGTGTAGGAGCAGTGTTCTGCTTAGCCAGGTGCACTCTCACCTCATGAGATGTTGCCCTCTGGCACCCTCTGTAAGCAAAGGGAAGTCAGGTCAACACACTGCTCTCCACAAGAGACCAAGATAACTATTTTAAACTGTGAAAACATTTAGGTCACAATTAGCACTTAGAGAGAAATAAAATGGAAAGGATGAGTGCACCATGTCTGTTAAGGATGAATATCGATCTACTGATCCTCATTTTTCTTTCAACTCTATGCATGCATGGGAGGGTCACCATCAAAAATGTTTAAAATTTGGGGCATCTGGGTGGCTCAGTTCTTTAAGCATCTGCCTTTGGCTTGGGTCATGATCCCAGGTTCCTGGTATCAAGCCCTCTGTGGGGCTCCCTGCTAAGTGGGGAGTCTGCTTGTCCCTCCCCTCTGCTCATGCTTTTTATCTCTAACAAATAAAAAAAATCTTTTTAAAAAATGTTTAAAGGGGTACCCAGGTGGCTCAATCGGTTAAGTATCCACCTTGGGCTCACATCCTGATCTCAACGGTTTGGGGACAGAGCCCTGCATCGAGCTCCCTGCTCAGTGGGGAGCCTGCTTCTCCCTCTGCCCTTCCCTCCCCCACTCGTGGCTCTCTCTCTCTCTCTCTCTCTCTCAAATAAATAAAATCTTTAAAAAATAAAAATTAAAAATTAAAAAATGTTTAAAATTCACTGTTGTAGGGAAATATTTGTACATGTGCACCTAAAGATAAGCAAGAATATCTCTGTAATACCAACAAAATGGAAAAAAACAATGTCCATCTTTTTTTTTTTAAACAATGTCTATCTTTAGGAGAAAAGATAAACTGTGGTACAGTCATATACTAACACATATACCTGAGAAAATAAATAACAGTTACACATATTGATATAGGTGAATCTTAAAAACATAATATTGATTAGCCAAAGCAAATAAATATATGTAGTAAAACAAAACAAGAATATATGTATACTATGATTCCATTTTTACAGCTAAAAAAGAAGCAATACTAAATAATAAATTTTTGAAATATATACAAATGTGGTAAACTTAAGGAAGGAAATAACAAACAAATCAAAACAAAAATTCCAAACAGTTTTATCCCTGGTAGAGAGACAGGTGAATGGAAATCAAGGAGAAACATACCATCAATACTGGTAATGTTCTATTCCTTAACCTGGGTGATGAGTTCACAGGTATTGGTTTTATTATATGCTTCATTACTTACATACACAACACCATATTCTTGTCTGAGTATCATATACTTCATAATGGGAAGGGAAAACAAAAGGAAAGAGGACAGACATAACATAGATCAACATCAACATCCTATCTCTCTTGAAAGGCAAGGTAGATTTCCATTAAATACAGGCTCCACCCAGAAACTTCACTAAAATAAAATTTTTTTGTTTCAAGAGCACAAACTGGGGTGCCTGGGTGGCTCAGTCAGTTGCACGTCTGACTCTCGGCTCAGGTCATAATCTCAGGGTCATGAGACTGAACGATCGAACACCCCCTACCCTGGCTCCGTGCTCACCTGGGCTCTGTGCTCAGCCTCAGCTCAGAGTCAGCTTGGGATTCCTCTCTCTGCCTCCCTGCCCCTCCTCCTACTCACGTGGCATGTACTCTCCCAATAAATAAATAAAATCTTTAAAAAATAAAAGAAGAAGAGCACAAACCTGAAATGAGATGCAAGTAGGTAATTTACCTATCCTCAGTTTTCAAAACTTACGATAATGCCTAATATAAAAGAAAGAAAAGTAACTTAATACATTGTAATACTGAAATGTTCAGGTATAACCATCCCAGCATTCATTATAAGGAAATTGACACTTGCACACATACACAGAAATGCCGTGCACATGACATCTACAAATGTAGACTGAAACAATTGAGTTGTATTAGAGAATCAGATGCCAAAAGGGTCAATGCCATTGGTAATGATTTTCCAAAAACAGTTAACAACTCTTGTTAAAGTTCTGAAGAAAACAAAGTATAATCTGCCCTCCGTTTACTAAGTAGTTCCATTCCTAGAAAATTTAGTGTCTATTAAAACCATGCAAAAAATTACTGTGTTTAAATGTATAACAGAATTAGCATTAAGTAAGTACAAACAGGTTTTTCACCTACAAGAGCTGGGAAAAAGTTCAAAAAATCATGCAGAACTGTCTCAGACACTGTGGAATGTATGGCATTCCTGGTTTCTGCTCATTGAATGTAATGCTGCACCTACCCCACCCTAATCATTGTGGCAACCAAAAGTGCACCTTCAAAGATTCAAAGATTCATAGGGGTCCTGACCCCACTGAGAACCAGTGACTTCCAGAAAGGCTAAGTCCCAGTGTGGTTTCCAGACAGCCTTTATTTTCACAACACCATAAAGCTAAAGGAAATGATAAAGCCTACCCAATTTCTAACTTTGGCAAAAACAAGTGGAGCCTGGTTGGCTCAGTTCTTGGGGTCATGAGTTTGGGCCCCACATTAGGTAGAGAAATTACTTAAATAAAAACTTTAAAGAAAAAAAAGAATTCCTCATTCAGTGAAGAAATTTATTATTAGAGAAAGTATAAAGGCAGATTAAAACCCAACGATCAAAAATAAATAAATATATATTAAAATAAAATAAATACATAAATAAAACCCAAGAATCCTCACCTCCAAAGAAAGTGACACATTAAGCCAAAGTTTGGCAATTTTTTCACCCATCTGAAAGCAATCTTTGAGGAGTGTTATTTTTGCAAAATACAACAAAGGTGCCAATTGAAAAATACTGTAATACTCAAAAAGTATGTTACAGTTTACAAAGCATACTTAATTTTAATCTTTATAATAATTCTATTAAGACAGATATCATTATTTTTTTAGTATTACTTGTAAGGAGAACAATCTCAAAAAAATTCAAAGTCACAGAGCTGGTAAACTGAGAGACAGGACTTTAAGCCCTCTGATTTCAAATCCTATGTTCTTTCCATCAAACTATACTGCTTCACAAAGATTCAATACAGCAATACAGATTAAAAAAACTCTTCAGGTACATCTGGGTGGCTCAGTCAGTCAAGCGGCTGCCTTCAGCTCAAGTTATGCTCCCCAAAGTCCTGGGATCCAGCCCCACACAGGGCTCCCTGCTTCTCCCTCTGCCTCTGCTGCTCCCCCTGCTTGTGTTCTCTCTCTTATTCACTCTTTCCCTCTCAAATAAATAAATCTTAAAAACAAAACAAAAAAACTCAGCCAATATAAGAGAAGTGTTAATGGCAAAAGAGCAACATAAAGCATCCTGAGCTATTCTGAGTACAGCGGACTACCTAGAGTAGCTATTTCTCAATACGAGAATTTTTTTAGTACTTTTTTTTTTTTTAAGTAATCTCTATACCCAACATGGGCCTTGAATTTACAACCCCAAGATCAAGAGTTGTATGCTCTACAGACGGAGCCAGGCAGGCAGCCCAGAACAAAGGTAAGATCTTAGCAATTACCATGACATAGAGTATCTAATTACTTTCCAATATCAAAGATTCTGGATCAGGGTGCTTGAGTGACCGTCCTCTGAGCCTGCCATCAGGCTCCCTGCTGAGCAGGAATCCTGCTTCTACCTCTCACAGCCCCCCTGCTTGTGTTCCCTCTCTCAATGTTTCTCTCCCTGTCAAATAAATACTGTAAATAATGTATCTCTAAAAAAAAACAACTCTGGATCATAATTTTATTCAATCTTCTACTTAATCCAACATTCCACTATATTCCACTATATTCCACTATAGATTCTGACAGTTAAAAAATTAACAGTCTTTTTTAAAATCTTTCCATGTGAGGGTACCTGGATGACTCAGTAGGTTAGGTGACCAACTTGATTTTGGCTCAGGTCATGATCTCAGGGTCCTGGGATCCAGCCCCATATCTGGCTTTGCACTCAGCAGGGAGTCCACTGGAGGATTCTCTCTCCCTCTCCCTCTGCCCCTCCCCACACCATGCACTTTCTCTCTCTCTCTCTCTCTCAAATAAATAAATAATCTTTAAAAAAAAAAAAAAAAAAAAGGATGGGGCGCCTGGGTGGCTCAGTGGGTTAAGCCGCTGCCTTCGGCTCAGGTCATGATCTCAGGGTCCTGGGATCGAGTCCCGCATCGGGCTCTCTGCTCAGCGGGGAGCCTGCTTCCCTCTCTCTCTCTGCCTGCCTCTCCGTCTACTTGTGATCTCTCTCTCTGTCAAATAAATAAAATCTTTAAAAAAAAAAAAAAAAGGAAACAAAACCCTTTCCATTTGGAAAGAAATGCATAGCCATTAAGAACTTCATAAAAAATGGCGCCTGGGTGGCTCAGTCATTAAGCATCTGCCTTTAGCCCAGGTCATGACCCCAGAGTCCTGGGATGGAGCCCAGCATTGAGCTCCCTGCTCAGTGGCATGCCTGCTTCTTCTCTCCCACCCCCCTGCTTGTGTTCCCTCTCTCGGTGTGTCTCTGTCAAATAAATAAATAAAATCTTAAAAAAAAAAAAAAAAGAATTTCATAAAATCTCAGTTTAGCCAAAGTGTCTCTAACATAGTCCCTCGATTAGTCCTCTCAGAAAAAGTTCTCTAAAGTTTATTTGAGAAAAACAACATGAGAAGATGGCATATTGAATTAGTTCTCATTCATGTAGATTAACTTTAAAACTCTAAATGGTGGGGCGCCTGAGTGGCTCAGTGGGTTAAGCCTCTGCCCTCAGCTCAGGTCATGATCTCGGGGTCCTGGGATCGAGCCCCACATCAGGCTCTCTGCTCAGTGGGGAGCCTGCTTCCCCCTCTCTCTCTGCCTGTCTCTCTGACTACTTGCGATCTTTGTCTCTGTCTCTCTCTCTCTCTTTCTCTCTGTGTCTCTCTCTCTCTGCACCAAATAAATAAATAAAATCTTCAAAAAAAAAAAAAAAACTCTAAATGGTGCTGTGCTACGCTTCTTAATTGATAATAAACTTCCATAGTTACAAACATCCATATCCACACAACAGTTTATAAGACAAGACAAAAATAAAAACAAGGGCATACACTCAGGGCTTGATGTAAGAGGAAAAGGAAGTAGTATGTCTTATTATTTCAGCTGAAGAAATAAGGAAGTAAGATCATTTATCAGCAAGCACAATCTTCTTAGACACATCTCCAAAGGGCAGAATAATATACCAAGGTTTCCCTAAAGAAGAGTGGACAATAATCTACATGACTCATCCCTCCACTAATTTGAACACAAAACTCAAGAAGAAAGAATAATTTGACATTTCTATTTTAAAAGAAAAAAATTTTTTTCCATTTATACTTCTAAATTCACGGGTAAAGTTTGACTGCAGTGAAGACTTTGGGAGTTACAACATGAAAGCATATCAGTTATAAACTATATGCAGCACACAAGCCGCAAGTCTTACGTATTTTTTTAAATTTTATTTTTATTTTTAAGTAACGCAGGGCTCAAGCTCACAAACTTGAGATCAAGAGTTGCATGCTCTACAGACTGAGTCAGTCAGCACCCCTGTCTTATAATATTTTATCCCTCCTTTTTGTTCCTCTTTCCCAAAGAGGAACTTTACTCAGTCATAACTATGGATGTCTAAGCCAAAATCTCTACTTGAAACAAGACCTTATTTTCTCCTTCATGTACAGTTACTTCCCTTTTCCAGGCTTGAAATTCAATCCATTACAACTTCTATAATCTCTGTGATATCTATATCTAATGCACTGACTTTTTCATTAGTAGCTAATAGAAAGTGTATGCAATAGAGCTTAAAAGAATTATCAATCACTGGGCGCCTGGGTGGCTCAGTGGGTTAAAGCCTCTACCTTCAGCTCAGGTCATGATCCCAGGGTTCTGGGATCAAGTCCCACATCGGGCTCTCTGCTCAGCAGGGAGCCTGCTTCTCCGTCTCTCTCTCTACCTGCCTCTCTGCCTACTTGTGATTGCTGTCTGTCAAATAAATAAAATCTTAAAAAGAAAAAGAATTATCAATCACCTAAATATTTCTAAAATGTTACCACAAATACAAAGAACTAAACACTTCAGCACTTTATTATATTGAAAAAAATTATAATTCATCTTGAAAAACCTCCAATTCAAAGTTGCTAAGACACAGATTAAAATTAGATTTAAAGATATCACCCAAAAGCCCCAATAATGCACCATAATCCCCAGATACATTTGCAAAAATTTCAAATACTGACTGACACCTGTTTTAGGGTTATTACATATTATATATATTATATACAGATATCTTTATCTATATAGATATAGATATATCTGTCTAAATAAGAATCAATAAGGAATTATAGGAGTCACACAGAACATAACAGCTGCCATATATACAGCACTTACTATATGTGAAGCATTGTTCATAGAATTCAGATACAAGAGTGTATATAACCTCATTTCATCAGCACAAAATACAAGAGGTAAGGGCTATAATTCCAATTTTAAAGATGAGAAACTGTAACTTTGAAAGATCAAAAAGGCTTCTAGTTGGCACAGTAAGTTTATCCAAGAAAAATATGCAAATGTGTCAAATACATAAATAAATAATGTATAACTAGCTCAAAAAATAATACACATATCTCTCGAGAAGTGATAGGGAACATAACTACAAAATGGTAAGCAATGATGAAGCCAAAAGCCCACAAGGGTCCTTGTCCAAAAATAACCACCTGGGAGTTTGGCTTCCCTGGGGAAAAGGGACTAAAAGTCTTCCATACAAGTAAGACAAAGGATTTCTCAGAGCTAGGACTCAAGTAGCGTGCCATATAAAGAAAACAACTTGGGGGGGGGGTGCCTGGGTGGCTCAGTGGGTTGAGGCCTCTGCCTTCAGCTCAGGTCATGATCCCAGGGTCCTGGGATCAAGCCCCGCATCGGGCTCTCTGTTCAGCAGGGAGCCTGCTTCCTCCTCTCTCTCTGCCTGCCTCTCTGCCTGCTTGTGATCTGTCTGTCAAATAAAGAAAAAAAAAAAAAAAAAAAAAAAACAACTTGGGGCACCTGGCTGGCTCAGTCAGTGGAGCATGTGACTCTCAATCTCAGGGTTCTGAGTTCAAGCCCCAAGTTGGCTGTAGAGCTTATTTAAAAATAAGAAATTTAGGAATGTCTGGGTGGCAGAGTTGACCGAGCATCCAACTCTTGGTTTCAGCTCAGGTTATGATCTCAGGGTCATGAGACAAAGCCCTGTGTCAGGCTCTGTGCTCAGCTCGGAGTCTGCTTGAGACTCTCTCTCCTGCTCCCTCTGCCCCTTCCCCACAGCGTACATTCACCATCTGTCTTTCTCTCTCAAATAAATAAATCTTTAAAAAAATAAAATAAAATCTTTGAAGAAAAGAAAACAACTTGCCAACTCTACCTAGGACTACGGTTCATAGTAAGTAACTTCCACAAAGGTTGCAAGACACACACACAGTTTCAAAATCAAGAAAGTAACCAGGATAAGCAGTTCGCTCTGAAAACTGGTGCGGCAACATTCACACTGGCACCAGTGTCTCTGAGGGGCAGGAGCTCTAAGCCTGGCTCTAAAACTAGGGTCCAGAGGCAAGGATAAAACTTATACTACAAGGAGAGAGGAGAACACAGAGGGACAGGGAAAGTTTCCTGAGTCTCAGTAATATTTAATATATCTGTAAAGGGGGTAATATTCAAAATATATAAAGAATGTATACAAGTCAACACCAAAAAGACCCCAAATGTTCTGGTTAAAATAGGCAAAGGACCTAAATAGGCATTTTTCCAAAGAAGACATATAAATGACCAATAGACACATGAAAACATGCTCAACATTACTAATCACCAGATCAGAAATCAGCTCATTCCATAAGGTAACCAGAAAAAAACTACCATTCTTAAACCTTTCCTACCTTCCCAACAAACCAAAAGCACAATGAGGTACCACCTCACATTAGTCAGAATGGCTATTATCAAAAAGAAAAGAAATAACAAGTGTTGACTGAGGATGTGGAGAAAAGTGAACCCTCATGTACTGATGGTAGGAATGTAAGTTGGTGTAACCTCTGTAGAAAACAGTATGAAGGTTCCTCAAAAAATTAAAAACACAAATACTATATGATCCAGTAATTCCACTACTGGGTATTTACCCCCCCCACCCAAAACAAAAACAAAAACAAAAACAAACCCCTCAGTATTATTCAAAAAGATATGGGGTGCCTGGGTGGCTCAGGGGGTTAAACCTCTGCCTTCGGCTCAGGTCATAATCTCAGGGTCCTGGGATCAAGCCCCACATCAGGCTCTCTGCTCAGTGGGGAGCCTGCTTCCCCCTCTCTCTCTGCCTGTCTCTCTGCCTACTTGCACTCTCTCTCCCTCTGTCATATAAATAAATAAAATCTTTATACACACACACACACACACACACACACACACACCCGTGTTCAATGTGGCATTATTTACAACAGCCAAGACACAGAAACAACCTCAGTGTCCATCAAAAGATGAATGGATAACGAAGATGGTGGTGTACACACACATGAATATTACTCGGCCGTAAAAAAGAATGAGGTTTTGCATTTGCAACAACATGGATAGACCCAGAGGGTATTACGCTAAGTGAAATAAATCAGACATTAAAAGACAGTCGCCACATGATTTCACTTATATGTGGCATCTAAAAAACAAAACAAAACAGAAACAGGCTTATAAATACAGAGAAGAAATTAGTGGTTGCCAGGAAAGGGCGGGGGGCAAATAGGTGAAGGGGATTAAGAGGCACAAACTTCCAGTTATAAAAGAGAAGTCACAGAGATGAAAAGTACAGCATAGGGAATATAGTTAATAACAGCCTTGCATGGCCACAGACGGTAACTACACTTAAATGACGCGCACCACATGATGTCCAGAATTGTTGAATCACTGCACTGTGTACCTGAAACTCATATAACATTGTATGTCAACTGTACTTCAATAACAAAAACTTACAGAAAAAATAGAAAAATAAAAAATAGAAAATAAAATTGTACTTTCCATAAAAAACTATGTAGAAGACAACTAAATCTGCTATTGTATCTAAATGACACTCCAGTCTCCATTTCCTAAATGTATAACTATTAAGCCTTTCTGGTGCTTCCTCACACCCCTGGTATTTATAAGATAAATCCTCATTCCTTAAGGTAACCAGAAAAAACCTACTATTCTTAAACCTTTCCTACCTTCCGAACAAACCAAGAATCATGATAATCTGAAAAGACTGGGGTTTTTCTTGAGTTTTTATTTATTTATTTAGTAATCTCTACATCCAACATGGGGCTTGAACTCACAAGCCCAAGCACACTCCTCTGAGTCAGCCAGGCGCCCCAGCAAAAGGTTGATTTTTTAAAATGCAATAAAGTTACAAAAACCTATTTCTAGCTGGTAACCTCTGACAATTCCAAAACTTAAGCATCCATTTCCCACACCTAAAGAAAAGTGTCTTTTTTTTTTTTTAAGATTTTTATTTATTTATTTGACAGAGAGAGAGATCACAAGTAGGCAGAGAGGCAGGCAGAGAGAGAGAGGGAGAAGCAGGCTCCCCGCTGAGCAGAGAGCCCGACGCGGGGCTCGATCCCAGGACCCCGGGATCATGACCCGAGCCGAAGGCAGAGGCTTTAACCCACTGAGCCACCCAGGGGCCCCGAAAAGTGTCTTTATAACTAAATTTGTTGATTATGCCTAAGCAAACTTTAAGTGATGCAGGATCTCTCAAATTTAGCCTTCCTATTTATCAACTAGACACAGTCCTATTATCAACCAGACACAGGACTTTCCTACCACTAGGAAGGGAGTGGTTTCCAGCTTTAGGATGACACAATTAAAGAGTTCCAAATAGGAATTAAAAATAGTCTCTAGAAGGAATAACTCAGAATAAAAAGTGTGTTTTAGTAAAACAAGGATCAAATTAGTAATCCATCACTTAAATTCTAGACCTATCTCTGCTAACAACTAGCTGTGCAACTTTGGCTAACCTAACCGAGACTTTAGGTTCTTTTTTTTTTTTTTTTTAAGATTTTATTTATTTATTTGTCAGAGACAGAGCAGAAGCAGGAGAAGTGGCAGGCAGAGGGAGAAGCAAGCACCCTGCCAAGGAAGAAGCCAGATGCACAAGACTCCATCCCAGGACCCTGGATCATAACCTGAGCAAAGGCAGACACCTAACTGACTGAGACACCCAAGTGTCCCTCTTTTTCTCTACTAATGCTAACATTGTAACATTCTTTTAAACATATGATAGCAACGTTTGCTACACATAGACAAATTCAACATTTACACATTTCTAGAGTTTCAAACAACTTTATAAATGCTAATGATGCTTGTCTACTACTCCTGCACCCCCAAAAGCCACATAAGTAGAATCTAAAAACAAACATTTTGAGACAGTTTTCCAAAATACTTTTTAGTATGGTAACATATGCTAGAACTTTAATTAAGATAGAACTTACACTGAAATTCACTTTTTCTTTAAAGATTTACTTATTCGAGAGCTCACTCACTCACGTGTGCGTACATGAGGGAGAGGAACAGAAGGAGAGGGAGAAACTCAAGCTGCTGCTAAGCACAAAGCCCCACTCAGGACTCAATCTGATGACCCTGAGATCACGACCTGAGCCGAAATTAAGAGTCAGACGCCCAACCTACTGTGCCATCCAGGTATCCCTGAAATTCACTTTTAAGTGTACATTTCTGAGTTTGAAAAATACACAGAGTCACCACAATCAAGATATACAACAGATACAGGCAATATAGAATACCCCAAAAAATTCTCTCATGCCCTCCCTTCCTGCCAACCACTGGTCAGTTTTCTGTCCTTTTAGTTTCATTTATTCCAAAGAGTGTAAAAATGATCTGAGTCTGGCTTCTTTCACTGAGCATAATGCATCACTATCCGCCCATGCTGCTGCATGCACTGCCAAATGGTAGTCTACTGTACGGAGGTTCACAGTTGCCATAAATGTGAATTTGTCTCCAGTCTGGGGCATTAGCACAGATGAAGTTTTCGTTTCACTTGAGTAAATACCTATTAAATCTATTAGATCATTACAATAAGTGTGTGTTTAACTGTATGTGAGAACCAGCCAAACTCTTTTCCAAAAGACTGTACCAATAATAAGAGTTTTTTAATGGTTTTAAAGAAAAATAAGTTTAGACCTTATGTCACCAATTTCATAGAAAGATCCTAAATAGAACCAGGTATTTTTCAGAAAAAATTATTTTCCTGTGTCCTATATATAGAAAGTTAACAAAGGAAGTCAATTTGATAAATATTCACATTTATCAAATAGAAAAAGATTTTTTAATAGACTTTAAAATGCCTTGTTTTAAATCACACTCCTAAGCTCTATAGGTCAGAGACTGTGTGTGTTTAAATCAATTTGGCTAAAATGTGGATTTAAACTGTCTATTTAGGGGCACCTGGATGACTCAGTCAGTTGAGTGACTGACTCTCGGTTTCAGCTCAGGCCAGGATCTCAGGGTCGTGAGACTGAGCCCCCTGTGGGACTTTGCACTCAGTGGGAATCTCCTTCCCTCCCTCTTCCTCTGCCCCTTTCCCCAGGGCACACAAGTATGTACTTGCTCTCTCTCAAGTAGTCCTAAAGGGGGGGGGCAATTTAAAATTTAAAAACTGTCTATTCAGAATGGGAGATTCTACGGGGCACCTGAGTGGCTCAGCCAGTTAAGTGTCTGCCTTCGGCTCAGGTCATGATCCCAGGGTCCTGGGATGGAGCCCTGTGTTGGGGGATCCCTACTCAGCAGGGAGCCTGCTCCCCCCTCTCCCTCTGCTGTTTCCCTGCTTGTGCTCTCACTCTCTCTCACTCATGCTCTTTCTCCTTTAAATAAATAAAATCTTTGGGAAAAAAAATAGAATGGGAGATACCAAGCGGCTAAGTCTATACAAATTCTGGTTATTTGGGACATAAATGAGAAAGAAGACATATAATAAAAGATTTGTTCTTTCCAACTCACTTGTTCAACAGTCCCTCAGAAATAATTCGTGGTTCTTAATGAAACTACCTACTTATGAAACCCTCCACTTTCTTCCTATCATTCCCCTAGTTTCACTTGTCTTTTTTATCCAGTACAGATTTCACAGTTCATCGATATAATCAATCACTCCTTGCACTATATTTACTGTTGCCCATGTCCCTCTCCTTCACACTCTCCTAGCAAAACTCGTTAATCTTCTCCATGACCACGACAGAACAACAGAATATTGAAGAAAATCACATAACCAGTCAGACTGATTATTGTCATAAATTCACAACTAACAACCTCAACCACAACAATATTACTCTAAAAGCTCCCTGTTGTGGCTGTCTTGTAACTTTTCCTCAATCCTTAAACATTTCACCCACCTCTCCATTTCTCCCACTACTTAATTTACAATACCTTCATTAAGAAAACAGAAGCCATCAATGAAAGCTCCCTATTTTTTCCACAACCAAATCTGTAACATCCCTCCCAAACTGAACCAGTCATCTTCTTCTCCACTGCTTTAAAATGAATAAGCATCTCTGATTATTATTTTTTTAAGATTTTTTATTTTGATAGAGAGAGTGAGAGCAAACGTGAGAGTGAGAGCAGGGAGAGGGGCAGAGCGAGAGAAGCAGAATCCCAAGCAGACTCTACACTGAGCTCAGAGCCCAAAATGGGGCTCGATCCCAAGACCCTGAAATCATGACCTGAGCCAAAACCAAGAGCCGGATGCTTAACTGACTGAACCACCCATGCGCCCCTGATTCCTATTAAATGACCACTGAAGTTTGCCCTTTGTATTCTCTCTTTCACTTAGAGGTTTCTTTCCTTCCATAATTTACTCTCTCCTAGATCATCAAATCTTTCCTCCTCTACAAGATCATTCTCATTATCATGTAAACATGTACCATTACCTCCCATATTTACATATTTGTAGAGCATCCCATTATTCCCTACACAGCTATGCTCCACCTCCTCCCCCATTTGTTACCCTTTAGAGCCTCATTCCTCAAAAATTATCAGTTCTCACAGTCTCTAATTCTCAACTTTCCATTTACTATTCAACCTGTTCCAAACTGGTCTACCTCCACAAGCTCATTGAAACTGCCCCTTGAACAGACAGCACACTTAAAGGAATAAATGAAGAGAGCTTAATGGAGAGACTATTTACAAAAGTGTGGTCAGATTAAAGTAACATATATAGAGAGCAATCAAGAAAAAAAAAAAAAAAGAAGCTATTACCTTCTGTAAACTACTAGAAGGTACAAGGCGTACAAGTTTCACCTCTCTGAAGCCTGAAGTTATCAAAACCAGAAAAACCTATGGCGGTGGAAAAGGTACCCTGCAGCTACAGGTAAAAGGCATGCAGTTTTTACCTACACTGGAGCCACATAGGGAAGAGGAAAGGGAATAAATACCCTAAGCTCTTTTTCCTTCCACTGTCCAATCTCCTGCCAATTGTATCTCCACTGGCTGTACACAACACGAAGTCAGAAGGAAAAGAAGCCTGGGTAATATAAGCCATAGAGGTTAGCCTTCTGAAGCACAAAGCAGAGAAGAAAAGGGCAAAAATAAATCTGGAGAAACATATAGAGATGATCAACACATTATCATCAGTAATTTCTATTTTGATAAATCACACTGGTACTGTTTCTCCCTCTCTTCTCTTGGGCTTCCATGACATGACAAATCCTGGTTTCTCTCGACATAAACTCCATTCCCCTCCTCACTAGAAGGAATATTTGGAGTTCCTCTGAGCTCAGTACCAGACAGCCAATCTTACCCTTTCCTCATGTCTCTCAATACCATCTATATAATGACAATTTCCAGCATCGCCTCTCCTTAAGTTCCAGCCTCCCATATCCCAACACTATCATTTAGATGTCACTTGGAAATTCACAGATCCCAAACAATGATTCTCATCCTCTTAATAAGTTATTTTCCTAGGCCTCTTATATCTTAATACCAAGCCAGAAACTTGGTAATAAGTTTTGATTCCTTTGATTTCTTTTTCTCTTTCACATCTAATCCATCAGTAAATCTTGAAAATTCTATCACTAAAATATATCTGAATTCATCCACTTCTGTCTCTACTTTCAACACTCTTCTAAATTGCTCTTCCTGCTTTCTCTTCTGCTTCTCCCTAAAACCTAAGTATCAGATAATGGCCATGATAATCTTTTAAAAATGTGTATCATCGGGACGCCTGGGTGGCTCAGTTGGTTGGACGACTGCCTTCGGCTCAGGTCATGATCCCGGAGTCCCGGGATCGAGTCCCACATCGGACTCCCAGCTCCATGGGGAGTCTGCTTCTCCCTCTGACCTTCTCCTCGCTCATGCTCTCTCTCACTGTCTCTCTCTCAAATAAATAAATAAAATCTTAAAAAAAAAATGTGTATCATGCTCTCACTCTTGATTTCACCTCAGGTCATGATTCCAGGGTCTTGAGATTGAGACCTGAATCAGTCTCCCCACTCGGCAGAGAGTCTGCTTCCTCTGCCCCTCCCCAGCTCACTCAGCTCTCTCTTACTCTAAAATAAATAAATCTTTAAAATGTATTACCATATTTATCTTATCCTCTGCTTAAAATCCTTCAGTGGTGGGGCACCTGGGTAGCTCAGTCAGTTAAGTGGCTGCCTTCCGCTCAGGTAATGAGCCCAGGGTCCTGGGATCGAGCTCCACATCCAGCTCCCTGCTTAGTGGAGAGCCTGCTTCTCCCTCTCCCTCTGTCTGCTGCTCTATTTGTGCTATTTCTCTGTCAAATAAATAAATAAATCTTTAAAAAAAAATCCTTCAATGGAACCCCATTTAGAACAAAATCCAAATCTATAGCAATCTAAAAGGCACTTCATGACTGACCTCTTCATACCTTTCTAAGCTCATCCTAAAAGCTACTTTCCCTCACACTCACTAAGCTATAGTCTTACTTCAGTACCTCAAAAATCAAGCTCTTTCTTTACTTTTCCCACAAGAACAAAATACCTCCAGCTCTGTGCATTGTGGTTCCTTCTAATTCTTCATACCAATTCAAATGTCAACCTTAAATGTGGACTTTGCCAACAAAATCAAAACTGGTTCCCCTGGGGCGCCTGGGTGGCTCAGTGGGTTAAAGCCTTTGCCTTCGGCTCAGGTCATGATCCCAGGGTCCTGGGATCAAGACCCACATCGGGCTCCCTGCTCAGCAGGGAGCCTGCTTCCCTTCCTCTCTCTCCGCCTGCCTCTCCGACCACCTCTCCGACCACTTGTGATCTCTGTCAAATAAATAAATAAAATCTTTAGAAAAAAAAAAATTAAACTCTGACCTTACAGATCAGATTAATAAGTCTAGATCCATATATAGTAATAAAACATACTGAACCTTTTATTAATATATTTACTATTAATCTACTAATCTGCTCTTGTAAAGATTTTAATAATAAAAGAATAAATGTTCAACATCTTTAGTTATCTGAAAAATGCAAATAAAAATCATTCTAAGACATCATTTTATACCCACTAGACTGGCAAAAAAAAAAAAAAAAAAAAACAATCAAAGAAATTAACAACTCAGGTGGTGGCAATGATAGGCAGCAACCGGACCTCATACACCGCTAGTGGATAATCATTTGGCAATTTCTTACAGTTAAACATAAATCTACCCTGTGATGCAACAATTCCACTCTTAGGTAGTCGACCAAAATAAATGAAACATATGTTCACAAAAAGACCTGTACAAGAATGTTAATAGCACCCTTATTCCTAACAGACAAAAACTGGAAATAACACAAATGTCTATCAACAGGACAACAGAAAAACAAAGTGTGGTATTCATAAAATGGAATACTGTGTGACCTAGGAAGTTATCTGTTGTCTATACTAATGATTTGAATTACTTAATGAGGATGTCTATTTTCAAGTTCTGTCTCATTTTAAAATGTATTTTAATCCATCGTTGAAGATCATTTTTATTCTGAAAATAACATTTTTTGTTTAGTAACTCACTTGAGTTTTTTTTTTGCCACAAGATAAAACTTCTGAGAAATTTTTTAGTCGGTGCTTTTAATCAGCAAATGACACCTGGCTGACTCAGACAGTAGAGCATGCAAGCCTTGATCTCGGGGACTGTGAGTTCAAGCCCTACACAGGGTGTAGAGATTGCTCAAAAATAAAAATCTTGGCGCACCTGGGTGGCTCAGTGGGTTAAAGCCCCTGCCTTCTGCTCAGGTCATGATCCCAGGATCCTGGGATGGAGCCCCACATCGGGCTCTCTGCTCAGCAGGGAGCCTGCTTCCCTTCCTCTCTCTCTGCCTACTTGTGATCTCTGTCAAATAAATAAATAAAATCTTTAAAAAAGTAAAAATAAAAATAAAAATAAAAAATTTAAAAACTTTTTAAAAAAAAGGTCATTGCAGAGGGTATGTGCTATGGTGAGTGCTGTGAAATGTGTAAGCTTGATGATTCACAGACCTGTACCCCTAGGGCAAATAATACATTGTATGTTAATAAAAATAATTTAAAAAAAAAAAGAAAGAAAAACAAAAAATTTAATTTAATTTAATTTAAAAAGAGAGAAAGAGAGAGGGACAAATAAATCTCAGGGTTTTATTAAGCAATTCTACTTTTATTAAGTGAAACTCTTAAATGTATGTGTACATGTATTTTTTTTTCTTATGTTTTCTTGGTACATGTTTCTCCTGAGTGTTCCCTCCAGAAATCATCCATGTAGATATAAAAAAGAAGACTCACTTAAAATGGCTACTTCATAGGAAACCATGTCTTAGGGAGATACAAATTGGACTTGAGGTAAATTGAATACTTAAACTGTGGTCTAGGGATGGTTTAAATGGCATTGTGTTTAAAAGGGCATACAATTGCTCTATTTCCTTAACAAAAAAATATACAAAACAAAGTGAATCTCAAAAATATGTTAAAGACAAGAAGCCAGATAAAGAGTACATATTCCATTTATATGAAATTCAAGAACAGACAAAATCAGAAAGCAGTGGCAGGGAGGGACGGCAAAACAAAATTGAAAGAGGGGTGCCTGGGTGGCTCAGTGGGTTAAGCCTCTGCCTTCGGCTCAGGTCATGATCTCAGAGTCCTGGAATGGAGCCCCACATTGCGGGACTGGGGAGGGTCTGTGCTCAGCAGGGAGCCTGCTTCCCCCTCTCTCTCTGCCTGCCTCTCTGCCTACTTGTGATCTCTGTCAAATAAATAAATAAAATCTTTAAAAAAAATTTGAAAGGGACATTACTGTTCAGCAGGAAGTCTGTCTCTCTCCCTCTCTTTACCCCTCCCCACTGCTCATTCTCTCCTTAAATAAATAAAATCTAAAGAAAAAAGACAGGTACATTAAACTTTTTGCTGATCATTTATGTAAATTAAGTCACAGCTCTGAATATTATCCATCCCTAAATTCCACATAAAAATTAGAGACCACTCAGGGTGCCTGGGTGGCTCAGTGGGTTAAGCCTCTGCCTTCGGCTCAGGTCATGATCCCAGGGTCCTGGGATCGAGCCCCACATCGGGCTCTCTGCCCAGCAGGGAGGCTGCTTCCCTCCCCATCTCTCTGCCTGCCTCTCTGCCTACTTGTGATCTCTCTTTTTCAAATAAATAAAATCTTTAAAAAAAAATTAGAGACCATTCAAAAAGAAAAAGAAAAAGAAAAACGGCAAAGAACAGGAATATAACTTCACTTGATTATAAAGTGAAAATAATAAAGGAAATATTTAAAGGTTAATGATAATATTTAAAATGTTCCACTAATGATAAAATAAAAATTTCAGAAACCAGTTACTATTTTCTCCCTATCAAATTAGCAAATATTTTTAAATGATAACACTGCTGGCAAGGGTATATATCTCAACCTCATACACCGTTAATGGAAACATAAATTTGTACAACCTTTCTAGAAAAGAATTATGCAGTTTTGCTCTCTTAAGAACCCTAAGAAATGTATACCTTGACTTGATAATTCCACTTATAGAAATCTATCTTAACATTATAGAAATGTGGACAAAGATCTGTGTTTAGCAATATTCAATGATGTTTTGTCTATAATAATTGGAAATTAATAATCTGAATGTGAAACTATGGAAATCCCTTGTATAAATGACGATATATCCTTTAATGGAATATTCCTCAGCTGTTTTAAACTGTTTTCAAATAATTATAATGATATTAAAATGTATGTTTAAAAAAAAAGGCAGGTTCCAGGGGTGCCTAGGTGGTTTAGTCAGTTAAGTGACCATCTCCTGGTCTTGGTCTCAGGGTCATGGGTTCAAGCTCTGCATTGGGCTCTATGCCCAGTGTGGAGCCTTAAAAAACAAACAAACAAAAAAAAAAAACGGAAGTTCCAAAATTATGTGTTCAAGAAAAATCTGCATGAGGAAAAAATAGATAATAAATGTTAATGTCATTAAAAAAAAATAATGAAGGGTCAGAGCACCTGGGTGGCTTACTGGGTTGAGTGCCCAGCTCTTGATTTCAGCTCTGGTCATGCTCTGGGTGGTGGGATCAAACCCTGCCTTGAGCCTTTCATCAGGCTGCACCCTCAGAGTAGAGTTAACCTGCGATTCACTCCCTCCCTCTGCCCTTTCCCTCACTCATGTGTATGAATGTACATACACTCCCTCACAAAATAAAGAAATAAAATCTTTTTAAAAAGAATGAAGGGTCAATATCATAGAAACTATTATTATATTTCAGTGTCTGGGCTTTCTTGTAAAAGCACAAGTGATATCCCACACTAACTACATCTACTGGGGAGGGGGAGAGACCAAAAGAGTAAGAAGCTTCATTGAAGGAACACATCATTAGTATTATTTCAGATACAAATAGCCAACTTATCAAAGGAAGTCAAAATCCTTCAAGGTATGTTAACAAATCTATAAGAAAAGGTTACAGAATTCAATATAATGCAAATATAAACCAATCATGGTTAATTTGAATTAGAGAAAATAATTAGGTGATTTCATTATTTTGCATAGGACTAAACTCAGGCACAGCCAGAATCAAGCCAGCAACCTGCCTTCCCAGGAAATTAGTTCTTACTTGGCAAAGTACTGCCCTCATATTCTAAAAGAGCAGAACTCCACAAAGAGAAATGAAACACACAAAATTCAAATACCATGTAAAAGATGTATACTCTTCCCTTTGTTCCTAAGAACTCCAAAAAGAAAATATAATGCCTACTAAAACATATGGAAAAAGAGCTCAATTTAGAGTTAAATTTTTTTTTTTTAAAGATTTACTTGAGGCACCTGGGTGGCTCAGTTGGTTAAGCGACGGCGTTCAGCCCAGGTCATGATCCCGGAGTCCCTGCTTCTTCCTTTCCCCTTCTCATACTGCCTCTCTATCTTTTATTCTCTCTCTCTCAAATAACAAAATCTTTTCAAAAAATAAAATTAAAAAGACTTACTTGAAAAAGAGAGAGAGAGAGAAGGGGAGGCAGAGGGAGAGATAGAATCTCAAGCAGACTCTCCACTGAGCTCAGAGCCCCAACCCAAGGCTGGATCTTACAACCCATGAGATCAGGACCTGAGTGGAAGTTAAGAGTTGGTTACTTAACCAACTGAGCCATTCAGAAGCCCCAGTTAAATGTTCTTTAAACAAAGAATCAGTTTAGGGGCACCTGGGTGGCTCAGTGGGTTAAGCCTCTGCCTTTGGCTCAGGTCATGATCTCAGAGTCCTGGGATCGAGCCCTGCATCAGGCTCTCTACTCAGCTGGGAGCCTGTTTCCCCCTTCTGCCTGCCTCCTCTGCCCACTCGTGATCTCTCTGTCAAATAAATAAATAAAAATCTTAAAAAAAAAATCAGTTTATCTGAAAATGCTAAGTAAATCACACAAACTGTAAAAGAATTACATTTATATTATATTTTAAATGAAAAGGAAAATACCATGCTATTTCTCAACTTCAACTAAGATTACATAGGAAAGAAAACTATGATATTAGTTATACTAATTCTTGATTTTGAATTTACCAAAGTTAATTAAAATCCTTAAAATTTTTCCTCTATAATGTTTTTAATCATCACTATAGAACATTTCCTTGAATTTCCAATTTAAATAAGGCCTTAGTATTTTATTTTCCCTCAGGAAAAGGCTATGTGTTTAATTCAAAAGTGTCTTCTTTAGATAAAAAGGTACTAGGCTAGGTGAGTTAAAGAGGGGAGGGGTAGGGGCACCTAGGTGGCTCAGTGGGTTAAAGCCTCTGCCTTCAGCTCAGGTCATGATCCCAGGGTCCTGGGATCGAGCCCCACATCAGCTCTCTGCTCAGCGGGGAGCCTGCTACCCACTCTCTCTCTCTCTCTGCCTGCCTCTCTGCCTACTTGTGATCTCTACCTGTCAAGTAAATAAATAAAATCTTAAAAAAAAAAAAAAAAAAGAGGGGAGGGGTACCTGGGTGGCTCAGTCAGTTAAGCCTCTGACCCTAGATATCAGTTCAAGTCCTGATCTCCGGGGTCCCCAGGATCAAGCCCCCATGTGTGTCATCCCCACTCAGCAGGCAGTCAGCTAGAGATTCTCTCTCTCTCTCTGCTCATGCTTGCACACATGCTTTTTCCCTCTAAAATAAATAAATCTTGGGATGCCTGGGTGGCTCGGTTGGTTAAGCTTCTACCTTCAGCTCAGGTCACAATCCCAGAGTCTTGGGATCAACCCCTGCATCAGGCACCTTGATCACTGGTGAGCCTTCTCCTCCTTCTGCCTGCTCTGCAGGTAGCTCTCCCTGCTTGCATGTGTGCTCTCTCTCACACACAAATAAGTAAATTATTTTAAAAATAGAGTAAATCTTAAGAAAAAACAAAAAAAAAAAAGAGGGAGGTAGGGACAGTAGGGGGGGAAGAGGGGGAAAAAAAGAAGGGGTATAATAGAAACTACTCTTCCCTTAAGTAAGATGTTTAAAAATCTGACCCTGATTTCCATTAAAGGTCCAACACTGAAGCTTCTATAGAACTATGGACACAAGGGTGCACTATCAGGAGAAAAATGACACCTGAACTTCATTCAATGTCCAAGTATGAAACAATGTAAGGATGAAATTATACAATCATATATTTAGATCAGTGGATTCATTTATAAACCATTCCCGCAACTCCTAAATGCTTCCCTTGGCACCACGACCCCAACTGCCACACTAGACCAAAAGGCCAACAAACTGCTACTTGGAAGAATTAGTAACAAAGCAGAATAGTTTATTAAACTTTTGTAACAAAGGTCCCTGGCTGGTTCAGTCAGAAGAGCATGTGACTCTTGTTCTTGGGGTCATGAGTTAGAGCCCCATGTTGGGTATAGAGATTACAAAATAAATAGATAAATACACTTTCAAAGAAAGGAAGGAAGGAAGAAAAGGAAAGGAACGGAACAGAACGGAAAGAAAAGGAAATGAGAGGAAGGAAAAGAAGGAAGGAAGAAAGAAATTAGTTGCAAATCCAGTATCTATAAGGGACTTGTGTCCAGAATGTATATTTTTACAACTCAAACTACATAATAATAGGCAAATAACCCCATTTTTTAATTGGGCAAGGGATCCAAAAAACATTTCTCCAAAGAAGATAAACAGGCAATAAACCCATGAAAAAATTCTCATTAGCCATCAGGGAAATTCAAAGGAATACCACCACGAGTTGTCCCTTCACATCTACTAGGATAGCTATAATAAAAAACCAAAAGTAGTAACAAGTGTAGGTGAGGATGTGGAATGCTCTCTGGAATGCTCACTGCCTCTCTTGGTGGAAATATAAAATGGCATATATAGCTGCTTTGGAAAACTGAGTTACCATATAAACCAGCAATTCTACTACTACTAGAGATACACCCAAAAAAATAAAGGGACCCCTGGATGGCTTGGTCGGTTAGGCCACTGACCCTTGGTTTCCACCAGGGTTATGATCTCATGGGTCGCAGGATGGAGCCCCAGTCAGGCTCTGCACTCGGTGGGGAGTGTGCTTAGGGTTCTCTCTTTCTGCCTCCCGCGTGTGCGAGCTTGCTCTCTCTCTCAAATAAATAAATCTTTAAAAAAAAAATGAAAACACATGTCCATATAAAAACTGGTACAGGGGCGCCTGGGTGGCTCAGTGAGTTAAAGCCTCTGCCTTCGGCACAGGTCGTGATCCCAGGATCCTGGGATTGAGCCCCGCATCGGGCTTTCTGCTCAGCAGGGAGCCTGTTTCCCCTTCTCTCTCTGCCTGCCTGTCAAATAAATAAATAAAATCTTTAAAAAAAAAAAACAAACAAACTTGTACAGGAATGTTCATAGCAGCTTTGTGTGAACAACCAAAAACTGGAAAAAATCCAATGTCTATCAACAAGAGATTTTTTAAATTGTGATATAACTATATATTGGAATACTACTCCACAATAAAAAGGAATAAACTCCTGATGCACAAAATAACATGGATAAATCTCAAATAAATTAGGTTGAAAGAAGCCAGACCTCCCTATCAAAAAAAGTACATACTACAATTATCTTTGAATAAAATTCTAGAAAATGCAGATAATCTATGACAGATTAGTGGTTACCTCTAAGGGTGGAAAGGGAGAGATAGCTTATAAACAGGCACAAGGAAACCTTTAGAATGGTTAAGTATGTTCCTTATCTTGATTGTGGTGGATAAATAGGTAAAAACCCATCAAACCGTATACCTAAAACATCTGCAATTTCATTGTATGTCAATTATACCTGAATAAAGCTACCCAAAAGAGAGGAAAAAGAATGCATACACCATGTTGGGGGAAACAGAAGTAAAGTAGGGTTTCTAAAATGGCACATTTGGGTAAGGAAAAGACAGAAAAAGTAGGCTAAGAGCTTTTAAGGATGAACCTTTTTAAAAGTCAAAATAGTAAAAAATAATAATAATAAAATAATTTTTTTTAAAAAGTCAAAATAGTATCTAATCCCTATATGATAATAGCTGAATATTCAATATCCACTGACAGAGCAAATAGTCAAAATAACCAAAGCTTCTATGAATTCAGTCTAACCTTCAAAATAAAAAATTTAATTCACCTCAACATTTATATAATATAGATAACATATGCATATATATATATATAAGTAGTAAGTTCTAAGTATATATATATATATATTTTTTTTTTAAAGATTTTATTTATTTGACAGACAGAGATCCACAAGTAGGCAGAGAGGCAGGCAGAGAGAGAGGGGGAAGCAGGCTCCCCGCCGAGCAGAGAGCCCGATGTGGGGCTTGATCCCAGGACCCTGAGATCATGACCTGAGCTGAAGACAGAGGCTTTAACCCACTGAGCCACCCAGGTGCCCCAGTATATATATTTTTTAAGTATAATTATATTTTTAGAATTACTACTTTTGTCTACTACTGACTACTTTTTGTCAGATAACATTTGATGAGCAAATGAATTAACTGTACAAAACATCCACCCCAATTCAAAGATTTGCAGATTGAGAACTGCCACACTATGTTAAGGATACTCAATGCCACGGAGACTCGATACTTAAATACTAGCTTAAAAAAACCCCGAAGTCAAATCCAATTTTTTTTTTTTAATTTTTATTTTTTTTACTTAGTAGTGTAGATGTGCTCTTGTCCTTGACTCCTCACAACCTGTTTGACCTTCTGGCTTGTTCCTGAGAAAACCCCCGAAGTCAAATCTAATGAAAAATTTATCTAACAGGTTCCACAGCTATGCTTCATAACCCAAAAGAATTTAGGAATTAGTTATAACATTGCTAATCTGGGTGTAAATAATTAAGAATTTTACTGTGACTTAAAGGCAAAAAATATAACTGAATTAAAAGAAAGGTCCAAGTTATTCAACAGATGGGACTAAAAATAAGACAATAGAGTCAAGAACTCAAGATTGAAGTTTAAGTCTCTGAAGTCAACCTAATATTAGATTTCTCTGTGTTGCTGGCTTCCCTGACTTTGCCTTTATTCAGGAGCCAAGCAGTTTTCCACAGCTTTCAATCCTTCTTCCTCCCTAAATAACTGGAAAAGAATCTGATAATTATTTTCCTAATTAACTGTATGTACCTTACTATAAACAAGTTACCACAATTAAAATTTTGCTATCTAATCAGAGAACTCAGGACTTTGATCCTGATTAGAACAGAAGGAATCAGCCAGTGAGGAGAAACAGAGATTTGGTGGTGAGAGAAGGGAAAGTCACTGAACACTAATTATTAATACACCAGCTCCTTGGTAACCCATTTAGATGACAGGGGGTCTCTTCCCACTGCTTAATCCCAGACTTCACTGGAAAGGACAAGTGGTATGGTTTGGCCTAGGGACAATTGCTAGGGACCTATTCGGAAGAGCTACAGAAGCAGAGACAAGTGTCGAGCCTTCTAATTCCACATGGTCCTGCCCAGGCTCCTATCCTCTAGGACTAGCAATTCTCAGTCTATTCACTTGCATTCTGACCTGCTTTCCCGAGTGGAAGATAACAAAGGAAGAGTCATGGCAAGCAGTGGAAACTGCACAGAACAAAAAATATGTCCATGGGAGAATGCTGCAAATAGGATCATCCTCCTTTACATATGTCACTCTAGGAAAACTGCCAAGAGTGGCTCACTACTCTAGACATACTTCCTACAGATCGTCCAGACTCCTCCTTAAACACATGTCCGTATTCTCCTCATTCTTCCTTAGTTTCAATCCTTCTTTTGCCCCAAGATTTCCAACTGTGGATATTTTACATTCTCAAAAATACATAGCAGTATCATAAGGACATCCTACTTATCAGAACCAGTGTCTCACACCTGAACAAGTATCCTAAGGCATTATATAGTATTTCTAACTTTAATAATGAAATTTCCAATAGGTTTTATTACTGAAAAAAATTCTCTTGGCAAACAAAAGGATTTATTTTAATGTCAAGATTAAAAAAAAAATAAGATAGCAAAATTCTTTTTGAATATTTAAGGAGTACAACTGTTTCCATTCTCTTTAGCCCTATCAAAGAACCATGTATCAGAATTCAGAAACTGGGAGAATTCAAGAGCCGTTCTGTGGAAATCAAAATCTATCAAACACAACAGACGTTGTGGCAAGCCCAAAATAAAATGCTGGTTTTCAAGTACTCTATTAAATAAACAACTTTTTTTTAAGGTGATACGTTTACCAAGGGACTTTTCCTGACAAAAGTAGTTCTCTCAGCAAACTGAAAACCAGACATGTTTCTCTACTTTTATGAACTAGATTTTTCAGGCACCAAAGTTTCCATTAGGGTTTACTGTATAAAGGCTAGAAGCAGAGAGAGCAGATAAGAAGCTATTAATAAAAGAGGAGAAAACGCTACTGAAATAGAAAATAAATTTAATTAACTAGTGTTAATTGAACTTCTACTTTTTAAAATCATTTACTTGAATTTTCTTTGATATATGAAATTAAGTCTCACTAAATTGTACAGTCTGGAACATAAAGTTTCTTTGGGATTTAAAAACCACCATTCATTCAACTACAGATTAACAAATCTCACTGTAAAGTAAGTTGAGCAATCAGAGCTATTCATAGATAAGTGTGATTAAATTATGGGTGAATAATAAGTCGACTGAATAAAGTCCATTTATTAAGAAGCAAGTAATAAAACTGGTCAAATGTTCACAAAGAATGAACTTTCATATTTTCCCACACTCAATTATTAAGATTTACATTCAGTAAAAAACTGAATGATCTCTACAAATGTGCCCACCAACTGCACAGTGACTTACAGAACGACCATTTTGGTGGTAGGAATACTCCATGTAATGCAATGCAAGGAATTCAAAAGCTTTCATCCTTGGAAACTTTGTCATAAAAATCAGTAATTTTATTCTG
This sequence comes from Enhydra lutris kenyoni, assembly GCF_002288905.1. Classification (NCBI taxonomy): domain Eukaryota; kingdom Metazoa; phylum Chordata; class Mammalia; order Carnivora; family Mustelidae; genus Enhydra; species Enhydra lutris. The sequence goes on along the minus strand of NW_019154104.1, from coordinate 20,352,511 downwards.
TGAAAAGACTGCTTATGTTTTTCAATTCAAATATGTAATGATTTTATGTTTTGTAGTCTTCGAAACAAAAATTGAAATTTTAATGAAACATAAAAATCTGAGAGAAATTATTTTTGAGAGACAAATTATGTTAAAAAATCCTAATGTGGGTGGCTCAGAAAGTTAAGCATCTGCCTTCGGCTCAGGTTATGATCCCAGGGTCCTGGGGATCCAGCCCCGATTCAGGCTCCTTGTTCAGCAAGGGTCTGCTTTTCCCTCTCCCCCGCCCCTTCGCTCGTGTACTCTCTCTCCCTCCCTCTCTTCTCTCTCTCTCAAATAATTTTTTTTTTAAATCCTAATGCAAAGCTACACCAAGAGTTTCTTTACAATTTCATAAAACATTAATGAAAGGGTTACATAAATCCCTTGGATTAAAAATTTTAAGAACTGCAAGAATCTCTGTTTTCTATAATGCTTTCTCAGTTCTTATATCCACAAAAACTAACATAAATCAACTCTACCTAAATATAAACCATCTAGGTTTTTATAGAAGAAAAATCAAACCAAAGACAGCACAGAAAATACATATATATTCTTAATACAGCTTTAAAAAGTTACTGTAGATTACACTTAAATCCCTCAAACAAGTTAAATTTACAACATATGCCACATACAGTTCATTCTCAAGGGAGAAAAACATCAAAACAAAAGCTCCTGCTTAATAAACAATTTACTTTACTTTGTAGTTAGGCCTCTATCCCAGGTGCATTTTACTGTGGATTATTACCACTTTCTTCGCTCTTCAGAAACCTAGAAATCTAAAATACCAAAGTATATCTGATTCCCTTAAAAATGCTTCTATATTATATGTTTTGTATTAATGTAAGGCCACGAGAAGCTTTAAATAACTTTCACTCTTTTAAAAAGGAAACACTCCTTTGCTTTTCTCCTTTGAAATGGGTCTTGTTTTTTGCTTATTTTCTATACATGAACTCTTCTCAAACCAGTCCATTTCAGCATTAGTTGTTTACTGCCAACATGTCTATGTATACTTGGGTTTTTTACAAACAGTGCTTTACAGTAGTGGTATAAAAAGAAAGGATAAACAAGAAGGCATAAGTGAAACAAAGGTGTACCATATCTAAGAAACACCACTCGATTTCATTTCTCTGCCTCACATTTCCTTAAGTCCTCATACCAAAAATTCTCAGTATCTAAAAAGAGGCACAACACAGTATGTGATAAAGCAAACATAAGAGAAACCGAATCAGAAGAAGAAATGTAATAGAATGTCTCCACCGGAGACAAATTACCAAAAAAAAGAAAAATAAAGACATAAATAATAAACCCAGTCCTAAAAACCCCCTCCTGAAGGGTCACTTTTGCTGCATTGCATGGCTCAAAACAGTTTTTTAAACTCTTCTGCCTGTAAGAAATACATTTTACATTGTGACCTAGAACACACACATATGAGAAAAATGTCCCAAATAATACTTTTCCTTACCAAGGAAACTGCAATTCTGTTCTATTTCACTTTATTTTCAAGCCACGGTAACCCATTAACTTGATTTTATAAATTACTAATAAATCATGATCCACAGTTTGAAAAACACAGGCTTCTCAGAGGGTATCCCTTATATTTGGATCATTTTGGCGATCTGCCTCTACTTGTCTCTAGCAGGAGACACAGATATTTTAAGGTTGCTACATTATTATTGGTTTCATGGAAGCAACTGGTTTTTAAAGTGTGATCCTCTGACCAACATAAGCATCACCTGAGATAAATGCAAATTCGCAGGACCCACTCCAAACTTACTGAATTAGAAACTCTGGAGGGGGCCAGCAGTCCATATTTTAGCAAGCCCAAAATGTTTCTGGTGCAAATTAAAGTTTGAGAACCACAGCATAAAAAATCCCTGGTCTTTTTCCTCTATTTAACAATCCAGTCAGTAAGTACCCAGGGCTCACTCGGTGGCAGCCACTATTCTCAAAGTTCTACAAATATTAACTCATGTGAAAAAACAACCCTATGAAATAGAGACTATTATTATCCCTATTATACAGAGGAGGAAACTTGCACAGAGAGGTTAAACTGTCCAAGCTAAGTGGTGGAACCTGAATTCAAATTTATTTGTAATTTGGCCAGGGTATATCCATCCTTTCATGATTCCCCTCTTTCTGATCAAGTCCCCCGTTTTACTCCCTTAGTTTCAGCTACTCCTCTCCTTTTCCCTTTCAAATTCACCATTCTGTCAACGTCCTCATTTTCTAATCACTGGTGTCATTCTAAAACACTTTTTTTTTCCCCTAAAGCACTGGAACGCAAGCCACTTAACCCTTTTAGGAGCTTTTTCTCTTACATCTTAGTATACGAAGCCAAAGTTTCTTCTATTTCTTTAGTCCTTAAAATCTACTAATGGGCACACTGCTAATTTCTCCTACCTACTATTCTGGCCAGTTTCCACAAGACCACCACTCTCTTCCTGACCAACTTTCTCGCTCCCTCCAACTACGCCCTATCTACTACACGCTTCCTACAAGGAAATTATTCCTCCCGGCCCACCCCTGTGTCATTTTGCTTGACTTCTCTCCAACTGAGACAACTTCCACTCCCCAGTAGACCCCTCACCCTAGTATAGAATCCGAGCTACTCCTCGAGGATCCCTGATCCCCCGCGGATCGTCAGACCAGGAGCTCCCAGTCCAGTCTTGGGTATCCCATTCCAGACCAGCAGTGGGGGCAGGGCGCTCCGGTTCAACCCCAGCTGTTCAAGGTCTCCACAGGTCCCACCCTCCTAAAACCCGCGGCTCCTGACTCCCCCGAGAGCCCTCCACCCTCCGACAGTTGCGCTCTTCAAGAGGGTCCCCGGCAACCCCCCCCCCCCCCCGCAACCCGCCTTTCCTCGACCCCCTCGCTCGGACCCGGGCCGCTCACTGTCACTCCGAACCCTGACCGCCCTCGGTCTCCCGGCTCCCTCAGACCCCGGCCACTCCCAGTTTCCTGGCCCCCCAGCTCTCCTCGCTCGGGCCGCTCCTGGGATTCCCGGGTTCCTCTGCTCCCTCGCACCCAAGCTGTGATGGGTGCGTATTCCCAAGTCACCCGGTCCTCGGACCAGGTCGTTGCCAGTCACCCCAGGTCACCCCCCCCCACCCCGGGACCCCGTCCGCTCCCGTCTCCCGAGGGGTTTTACCCCTCACACACCGGCCGCCGCTCAGTGCCCCAGACCCAAGCAGCGGGACGTCCCAAGAGATCTCCAGGCAGAAACACTAGGGTCCGGCCCCAGCCTATCTTGCCAACCCGAACTCCGCCGCCGGGAACCGGGCCATTCTCCCACCAGCCCAGTCAGCGCGAACTCGCCGCAGCCGCCGCCGCCGCCACCGCCCTGGCCCCGGCCGGACCCGGCTCACAGTCCAAGGCCCCTTCTTCTGGCCTCCGCCTCCGCAGCACCGAGGTGGAGTTTCCGCCCCGCGACTGCCCCCAGACCCCAAGCCCGCGATACCGGCACTCACCTGACGCTGCCCCCAACCAACTCCAGCGCCAGTGCCTCTACCTCGGCCGCCAGTAGCCACCAAGCGCCACCACCTCCCCCATGACAACAGGCCCACCCCATTTCATACTTTCTACCTCTCCATTGGATAGTGGGGAGGCGGCTTTCTGTCCTGATTGGCTGAGCGCAGCCGTCCGTCATAACTTCCTCACCGCCCTTTTTCCGGGACCCGGTATTAGCCCTCGTTCGGACCTGGAGAGCCCAGGACCAAGCTTTAGTTGTCATTGGTTGATGGTTGGGCAGTTCGAAGTTATGATAGGCTGCCAAAAGCGTCTGTTAAGTCAACTGGCAAGGGATGTGATGGTCATGGTTGGTTCAAGCTTGGGCACAGTTTGGTTGCGCAGTAGAAAGCAAGGAAGGGGCAGACGCTCACAGCCGAGGTTACCCGGGAGGGGTTAACTCTTTGTTGTAGAATTCACGCTGTATACCCATCCCTTTCGCCAGTTTCCTTCCTATAAAGAGAAGTTTATCACTGCTAGTTTATAGGATAGTACTTAACAAAATACCAACATCAGAGATTGTGTTTAAGGCGTGTTTTCCAACTCCTTGGGAGGAAAGCACTTACACACATAAAAATTTCTTCTTCTTCAAAGTCCCAAATGCACTCAGTTTCCTTGAAGTTCTTTCCAGAAGTCTCCATGCTAAAGGGCAAAGCACAACCGTTTATTTAGCAGAAATCAGTCGCTTCTGTTGCCAGTAAAACGTCGTTAATAAACTGGAGTGGCATGTTGAGCGTTCTCTAGGTTCCAGACTCACCCCTAGCTGGCTCCTGTCAAGGGACCAAGCAGCCACCATCGGCAAATTGGGACTAAACGGACCACATCTACCCTTGTGATGCTCTGGAAATGAGAATTCAGTTCCTCCCCTTCTCCCAACTTGATTTTTATGTTCAGCAGTTCTTAAATAGCCATACTAGATGTGTGTCAGATACTTGAAAAGCTTGTCTTTTTTTTCCCCCAACCTCTCCTCTTCCTAACAGTCTAAATTAGGACCATTGGATGAATTGCAGCCCTTTTCTTACATTGGCACAATGCACAAGAATAAATGATTGCATTTTTTATTCATTTGGGTACAAGTCACAGTACGCATTTTTGAGAAATCTGGTGTTGCTATAAAAACTCTTGTGCTCCTAGAAATATATCCATCATTAGATTTTGCTTTTCTTTTTCATTTCCACCCACTTTTCCTGCTCCTAAATAATAAAATGCTGGCCTGATTACTCTTTAAATGTCTAAGTCAGATTTAAATGTACCTTCCTTACAACTCTACTTATAATGCACAAACCCATGGACCATGAAACATACCCAGGGACGGATTGGGACAGTTAAAGAGGTACCTCGTCACAAGCATTACCTTATGGTTGGGAACTTCCTATGGAACTGAGAATCTGGACTTTAGAAATTTTGTGCTTTGCCCCTTTGTTCTTCCTGCTAACTCTTGTCCCACATCTCTTCTATTCACTCTTCTGTCCTTTGCAGAGCAAGCTACAAATAGTCTAAAACTGCACTGTTATCCAGGGGGAAAAAATTGTCTATTTTCTAGCTTATATTTTTAGTCAAGTTTGAATAAACCACCTATCACCAAACTAAGCGGAAATTATTCCCCAGTAACTATAACAATAAGGTGTCTTTTCCTGGTTATTTTCCGGAACTTTCCTCCCCCTTCCTTCATCCTCACCTTCCAATTTAGAAATAACCTCCCCTTCAATTCAGTGACTCATAAAAAGCCTGTAATAGGAAAGTGGAAAAGACAAAATAACTTCAGAGATGTCTGAATCATTCAGTTAAAGGAAAGATCAGACATTGACCATGATAAGGTGGAAGCCAAGACATAAGGCAAGCCTGAGCTAACATCCATAACAAATGAAGTAACATGCAAATGTGAAGATTCCCCAATGAGAAGGAAGTATCAGTATGTCCTTTACACAGCCTTTTCATATATTACCAGTTTTCTTCTCTCTAGTCTTGGCAGTATGCCCTACCTACCAATTTTAGAGCAAGTTAGAAGGCAATTAATGTCCTGGCAGATAGGAAACAATTATGTCATAGGAGGGCATGGGCATTATTATGGTACTTTGGGTAATAATGGCTCTTGTACAATCACGGTGACTTGGTGCCATAGAGAACATAGAATTATGCCAGTCTCACTAAGAGGACTTGCCATCAAGTTCAGGAACTCAACAAAATCACAAAACTAGGAATACTGCCACAAAGGTCAGCTATTCATTCTAGCCCATACACTGAAAAAAAAAAAGCATTCATAAATGTTTTCACTCATACGTACATATATACACTTCTACCGCTACCATTCCCTGTGAAAATCAGATAAGAAATGTAAAACAAACATCTTCAACCCAGTAAGAAGAGTAAAAAAAAAATCTTCAAGAAGGGAGGTTTTAAGGAACATTCTTTGATCCACCAAAAAAGCTACTTATTGTGTTATTAAAGTCCGTGCAGGAGGCACCTGGGTGGCTTAGTTGGTTATGCATCTGCCTTTAGCTCAGGTCATGATCCCAAGGTCCTGAGATTGAGCTCCACATCAGGGCTCTCTGCTCAGTGGAGAGCCTATTTCTCCGTCTCCCTCTGCCTAGTGCTCCCCCTGCTTGTGCTCTCTCTCTGTCAAAAAATAAATAAAAGCTTTAAAAAATAAAATAATAAAATAAATAAATAAAATTTTGATTTTGCACGCACAAAAAGACCTTCTAAAGTAATTCAGCCAGCCAGACTCTCTTTTCTTTCTGGTGCTATGTCTTCACTACTCTTAAGACCCCACTTTAGAAAGCAAGAGCACTGGAGTTCGGGCGTCTGCTTCTTTGTGTTGTGAGGCTCACAGTGGAGGTGGTGCCGATGATATCTGCTCAGAGCCACTTGAGCAAGACCAGGATAGCAGGTATATTAAAGGCAAAAACAGACTTTATAAATCCTGATTAAGTAGACAATGAAGGACTTGGAGTGATGTCCTGATGTCTAAGGAGTGGCACAATTTGCCCTGGGCTCCAGTGCATGCTGACATTACTTGCCCTCTTTTCCTCACGTCACTTTTCCAAGGGGGCAGAATCCTGGTTTCCTTTCATTGCTCTTTTAGTCCAAGGGGCAATCTCACAAGGGAAAATCTCTTTTCTGGGGGGGTTTTGGGTTTCTCCCACCCCTTCCTTGGATTCTACACACAATTCCAAATGGATTAGAGAAATAAACATCTGGTAGAGAAGAAAAGCATTCAGATAGCAGACAAGTGCAGGAGTTGCCTGCTTCTAGTAGTTGGAAGCAAGCCAAAGTATTTGATAAGAGATAGTTCCCTGAATTAGGGATCCCTGAAGATGGAGACTGACAGGGATAAAGGGATTAGAGAGGGGGGGTTGGAGTGGGGGTTAGGGGAAAGCCAGCAGAGAAGAGAGTAAGGAAAGCTAGACAGAGCCAACAGGCCACAGACTGCGGAGCTGGCTTAGAGTCCTACCCCCCACCACCCTGCTGTGGACTTTATACCAGGTTACACAATTATACCAACGGAGTGCAGCCTCTGTCGCTGCCTCAAAGAACCATGTCTGAACTTTACCCTATGGGATCTTTGCTCTACTGCCACCTGGAAGTCCTCCCTGAGCTCCAAACCTGCTGCTCTGGCATCAGGGCAAAGCTGACAAGATCTATGCAGCCAACCGACAAGAATATCTTCATTTGATTTTATAAAGGTGACCACTGGCTTGAAGCTCTGGAAACTGAAAAGAAAGGGAAACTGTCCAGAAGATGTTTTCACCCTCTCAAACTGGAGAGATACCAACACAGAGAAATGCCAAGCTACTATCCATGCTGGAACAAAGCACTGTGGTTTCAAAGTTCAAGGCTTCTTCCATGGATGGGAAAAGATTAAAAAAAAAAAAAAAAGTGAAAATTGGTGTTCTCTCAGACAAAACCATTTGCTTTCCAATGCTAGAGCTCATAAGATTTTTTTTTTCAAGATTTTTATTTATTTGTTCGTGAGAAAGAGAGGGAGAGAGAGAGGTGGGGTAGGGGCAGAAGGGGAGGAGAGGGAAAGAATCTCGAGGAGACTCCACAGTGAGCACGGAGCCCGACACATGACTCAGTCTCGCAACCCTGAGATCAGGACCTGAGCTGAAACCAAGAGTTGGATGTTTAACTGACTAAGCCACCCAGGCGCCCCCATATGATTTTTAAATAGCACACCAGACCTCTTCATTATGTAATGCGTGCATTTTCATCCTAAAGAAAAATTTGTATACCCCTTTACCCACCTTGCATTTTAGAGATAAGATAGTTTGAGTGCTTATAAAATGGATGGGCCACCTCTCTTAGCTCTGCCTTTATGCTGTTGAATGGAGCCCCGGGTTACTATCACTAGATCTGTGGGTGGACCAGCCATTCTTCCGCAGCAGGGAGTGGGCTTTTGAGCACCATTTAAACTTTTGTCCATCCCTGTTCTACACACAAAGAGTTTCCTGGAAACATGGCTACACTCCAAAGATTTCAGAGAGTAGAATGCCTTCTAGAACTCCACTTTTCCAATCTCTTAGAATTACGTAAGAAAGATTTGAGCTAAGACTATTTTTAAAAAAAGATTTTATTTATTTGACAGATAGAGATCATAAGTAGGCAGAGAGGCAGGCAGAGAGAGGGGGAAGCAGGCTCCCCACAGAGCAGAGAGCCTGATGTGGGGCTCCATCCCAGGACCCTGAAATCATGACCTGAGACGAAGGCAGAAGCTTAACCCACTGAGCCACCCAGGCACCCCGGAGCTAAGACTCTTGAACCTAAATGTGTTCAAATCCTGGCTCTGCCATTTTTACGAGCTGTGTGACTTTGGGAAATTTGATCCATGTTCCCCAAGCGTCAGTTTCTTCATCTACAAAATGGGATGTGTTAGTTATCTTTTGCTGCATAACAAGTTATCCCCAATTTAGTAACTTAAATCAATATTTATTATCTCCATTTCTGTGGGTCAGAAATTCTGATGCCCCTTAACTGAGTCTTCTGGCTCTGAGTGTCTTGCAAGGCTGCAGTGATCTGAAGGCTCCGTCGGGATGGATCTGTCCTCAGCTGGCTCACGTCATTGTTGGCAGAAGTCAGTAGCTCATAGGCTTGAGGCTAAGGCCTTAGGTCCTCATGAGCCTCCGTGCCTTGTCATGAAGGTCTCTCCATAAAGCATCTCAAAACATGGCAGCTTATGTCATTAGAGTAAGCAAGCAAGAGGGCAAGAGGGAGGGCCATGGAGAGAGACTGCTAGCAAGACAGAAGTCATTGTCTTTTGTAATCTAATCACAAAACTGATATCCCATCACTTTGCCACATTCTATTATGCAAGAATATAAATACCAAGAGGAAGCTCATTGGGGCCACTTTAGAATTAGCATACCTTAGAGGTGCCGGGGTGGCTCAGTTGACTAAGCCTCTGACTCTGAATTTCAGCTCAGGTCATGATTTCAGGCTGGTGATATCAGGGTTGTGAGATGGAACCCTCCTGTTGGGCTCCCGCTGGGCGTGGAGCCTGCTTAGAGTTTTCTCTCTCCTTCTCCCTCTGCCCCTCCCCAGCCTCTAAACAACAACAACAACAAAAGAATTAGCCTACCTTAGGAAATAATAATACTTCTCTGTTGGTTTCATTTAAAGATTAAATGAGAGGGGGTGCCTAGGTGGCTCTGTCGGTTAAGGGTCTGCCTACAGCTCTGGTAATGATCCCAGAGTCCTGGGATCGAGCTCCACATTGGGCTCCCTGCTCAGCAGGGAGCTTCTCCTTCTCCCTCTGCCCCAGCCACCTACTTGTGCATGCAGTCTATCCCTCTCTCTCTCTCTCAAATAAATAAATAAAATCCTTTAAAAAAATAAAGATTAAGTGAGAGAATGTGTCCAATTCAGGGCCTGGCATATATTATATAACTGGCATATGTAATAACTATTATTACTATTAATATAACAGTACATATAGTAATGTAATGGAATGATTGATTTTCTCCTTTCTAGCTATTAGAGCAAAGCCTTTATGAAGAATAAATGAGATAATCTACATAAGTCAGGAAGTACTGAGCACATAATATGTACTCAGTAGCCATTAGTTGTTATTAACTTCACATGAGTGTGTGATAACTGGTTTCCTCTTCAAGCTACTGGATATGCTATGATTACGGTAACTTTTCCAGGATGGATTTATTTTCAAATATTTTGTCTCCTTTATCTATGTGTACCCTACACTTGCCAGACCGTAATACTGGATTTGGGGTTCATAAAATATGGCCAACAAAGCTGAACTCCAGCCTAATTTCCTGCCTGCTCTATGCTAAGAAATGTATCCTCAAAATCAGCAAGATGGGCTAATCATGGCTCCAACTCCTCTATGCAGAAGTCTGAGTCTGGCTCCATGGAAGTTCCAGAGAGGGGGTAGTGTTCCCGGAATGAGCAGGGACGGACTTTATCCCTTTCAAAAAAAAAAAAAAAAAAAAAAAAGCTGGTCACTAGTGCGGTCTGCTAAGTCAGTCCTTAGCTGAAGATAAGAGAAAGGGGATCTCATACACTCTCTGTACTTGAGATAGGACCCCCAAGAGGACTGGGATTGGGAGCAATAAGAACCAAGAGACTAAAAGAAGAGCAGTTTTGCAACATGAAAGTGGGAGGAAGATGGGCACCTGGTTGGATGAGTCCAAAGAGCGTGCAGCCCTTTGTCTCAGGGTCATGAGTTCGAACCCCATGTTGGGAGAGGAGATTACTTAAGACAAAATTTTAATAATACTAATTAAAAAAAAGAAAGTGGGAGGAAGAGAGTCCAGTTTGCAATGTGAAAGAAATAGCGCTAGGAGGTTGGAGTGAGCCAGCAGGGCTGGGTCGAAGCTGGCTTCCTTATAAGGAAAGAGGATATGGAGGGTTGGCCTGTGGCCAGAGAAAAGGAGGAACTATAATCAAGGAAACCCCATTATTTTGGCTTTGAATCATTTCTCAGGGTTCACTCATGATTATATGAGAAAAATGGGGGGGGGGGGTCCTAGAGTATAAATAATCTTTAAATCAGTAACACTATAGAAAGACAAAATTCCCAGGGCACCACTCATCTGATCTCATCTTTTTAGGCCAGGGGTATCTGTTCCCAATCACTGTCTCTCCCCACAACCCCTTTCCCTCTTGCCCGGTAAGTGTACATGTTCTTTGCTTCTGTCCGTGTTCCCATGAGGAAGAAAAAACAATCCTCCCAAGGAAATGCTTTAGGATCCTTTAGACTGGAACTGTTTCTTGAGCAACGATCACCTTCTCAGCCATTACTGCTGTGGTGCTAGGCCGTTAGAGCTCAATAAATACAGGTGATGACAGTTTACACCTCAGCCTTCACATCAAATCACCTGTGTCGCCATGATTTAAACAGGCCCGTGGTGTTTTGGAGATGCTCTAGCCCCGGACCCTTTGCCCCCTGACACGTCCGCAGACATTGCCAGATTTGCGCAGGGAAATATTCAAAGCAGAAGTTGCTGGGAAAGTTCTGTGAGGTTCGAGGAGAGGTGTGTAGCAATATCAAGTTCCCCTTCCTGTGACTCTGTTGTCTTCTCTCCTTCTAACTCTGTGTTTCCTCTGTGTTTGAGAAAGAGGAGACTTGCCAGTTTCGAGAACTTTCAGTAGCCAGAGAAAACCTCTGCTGGCTCCTCTGCGGGATGGCCAATTTTAGAAAGGAAAGAAGGGGTGGGGAGGTGAGGACTTGCCCCCAGGAAGCCTGACTGCACAATGGGGATGGTGTCTTTATTTACTCAGCCCTTTCCTACAGGCAGCCAGAACAGCGGCCATTTCATTTTGCACTCAGGAAGTGTATTCAGTGGTAGGCTTTCTCTCTTTTCCTGTTAGTTTCCTGCATGAGGACATCAGTGTCTTCTCAGGGCAGCAGCTGATAAGAATGATGTTGTTGTTCAGGAGGAGACAGACAAACATATTTCCCGTCTCAGATCCAGACCCTTCCAAGGGCACAGAGAACTGGGCTTGGGTGTGGAAACTGAAGAACCCAAAGGGCACGCCTATTTCCCTGGTGCCGTCTTCCTCCCTGACGCACTCTCTCTAGTAGGTCACAATAATAACATCCTCCATTTGTATGGAATTTCACACTTTTCCAAGGTAGCGTCCCATTGTACAGAAGCAGCGCTGGGTGCGCTGAATTTGGCACGGCCTCGGAGTCACCTTCCAGGGTTAACGTGAGGAGGCAACTTTGGGTATAACATTATGTTCTGGGGAAATTATACAAATAGTGTAGAAGTTTACCCTCAGTTGGATTCCATGACTAGTCCCTACTTACCTTCCAGATCTCACCTTCGAAGTTACTACTACAGGGAAACCTTCTGACACCACCTTTCCCACTGGATTGGGGTGCCCCCATCACACACGCTACCCTTCCACATTTGATTTACACAGCCCACGTGTAAATTTGCTTAGTGCCTCGCCCTTCTGCAGCATGTCATTGTGATACCGAGAACCACATCCATGCTGTTCCTAGCTGCCGAGCGCTGGGCCTGGCCCACAGTAGTTTTCCAAATACTTAGTGAATGAATGAGTCAGGAGTCGTCTCGAGGAGCAGCCTTGCCACCCTACACCATCATTTATTCTGGGGTGGTGCTCTGGGAATTATAAAAAAGGCATGTGCTAATTATCACGTCACGATCACTAGTGGTTACAGTAATTAGTAGGGTAAAGCACAGGCTAAATAAGGCCCTCCACCAATGGATAGGGGCCCATCCCCGCACCCTGAATTTGAAATCCCACTGCCTGTCTCTGTTGGACTTCCCTAGACGGAATTGCTCCTTTTGGGGAAATTCTGTCCAGAGTTGCCAACACTGGGGACAGGGAGAGCTCAGTTTCCTCTGAGTCAGTGAAACCATTCTGGTTTGGATATTAAATTAAAATACGGGGCCAATGGCGGCCCTCAGACTGTGAGACGGATTTCCCTTCAAAGGTCTGCACTGAGTCATCCCTCCTCCGAATTATAAACAAACAAACAAACAAACAAACCACTAACTCCCTCAGGATAAGTGATAGAAGCAAAAATTCTTCCCATGGAGGCCAACATTCATGACCTCAGCTCCTTCCCTGGGAACAAGAGGGCAAGCTGAGAGAAAAAAAAAAAAAAGAAAAAAAGACTTTTCCTTCCCCTTCCTTCCTTCCTCACAAGCTCTGGGCCTGTGGATTCCTGTTGCTGAGGGGAGGTGAGGCTGGAGCTAGGGAAAGAGGAAGAATTAGCTGAGGACAGGGTACTTCGGTACTTCCATGGCTCGGCGGCTATGGGGGAAAGGGCAAACTGGGAGGAAGGGTGACAAGACATGAAGAATTCCTGTAGGTTCTTCAACAGTTCTTGCATCCCAGACAACCAAGGCACAGCCCAGTTGCCAGGACACCAGGGAACCAGAAATGCAGTCAGTGGGAGGGAACAACAGCAAAGCAGCAGGCAGATCTGACACACAGGCCCTATGGGAGCCCCACAAACTGCTTAAGACTGAGGGTAGCCAAGAGGAGGAGGCACTGTGAGACCTTGAATCAGGAGGCCCACATGCTATTTTCAGCCCACTCATCCATCTACAGGAGGACCTTAAGTGAAAGATGCATGTCAGAGATGTGGCTTAGTCAACTGCCCAGGGGATGGGCAGATGTTTGTGAAATGCCGCGAAATCTCTAGATGAAAAGAAGTGCCAGGAAAAGTTATTATGTTGAGTGTTCCATCATATGCAAGGAAGCCAGAGCATCTTTGGGCTCCTGTACTGGAATCAGAGGCCATAGTGTTTTCATCTGGGGTGGACCTAGGGATCTACTTCCTAACAAGCTTAGCTGAGAACAGGGTCATTGTTGCAGTTCACAAGGAATACAACCAGAAATCTCATCTCTGGAGTATTAGAAATTTCCAACCAAACTCTAATACTTTTTCTGTGCAGATGGATCCTGGCCAGGCTTCACTTGCCTAGAGGGGTGTGCAAGCTATGACCTGATCGTGCTTCTCCGTCTCTATATCTCTCCCAAACTCTCTTCCTCCTCTCTTTCTCTTTTTCACATGTACATAAGGCCACTTAGAAACATTGACTCAGGGGCGCCTGGGTGGCTCAGTGGGTTAAAGCCTCTGCCTTCTGCTCACGTCATGATCCCAGGGTCCTGGGATCAAGCCTTGCATCGGGCTCTCTGCTCAGCGAGGAGCCTGCTTCCCTCTCTCTCTCTCTGCCTGCCTCTCTGCCTACTTGTGATCCCTGTCTATCAAATTAAAAAAAAAAGAAAAGAAAAGAAAAGAAATATTGACTCATCAAGGAACAGTTGGAGATTCCAAAATGATCACCCCAATTGTGGCTCTCCATCTCCAACCACTCAGCCTTTTTGTTTTAAAAGAAGTGGTTAAGGGGCGCCTGGGTGGCTCAGTGGGTTAAAGCCTCTGCTTTCGGCTCAGGTCATGATCCCAGAGTCCTGGGATTGAGCCCCGCATCGAGCTCTCTGCTCAGCGGGGAGCCTGCTTCCTCCTCTCTCTCTGCCTGTTTCTCTGCCTAGTTGTGATCTCTGTCTGTCAAATAAATAAATAAAATCTTTAAAAAAAAATAAATAAATAAAAGAAGTGGTTAAATCAGAACGCTTTTCTTTTCATTTGGCAGGTATGTGACCCTGGTAGTCTTCTCTTATTCAACACCTTGTATACTTTCCTATAAATTCTTCCACCCCACTCCCTTCTCTGGTTTCTTTTCTGCAAACCATCCAGATTGTCATTCCAAAGGGATGTTAGTCACTGAGCAATAAAAGCAGTAAATAAGAAAATAAAATTAAAATAAATAAATAAATAAAAGCAGTAAAAGTATATTCCCCTTCCTGATCTCTTCCAAGTTAGCAGGCTGTCTAGACTCATAATAAGACTTTAACCCAAATCTACAACAAGTACTTACCTGTCCTGCCTGACCTAAGCAGCAGCCACCCCAGGTCACAATTATCACAGGAACAGATATTATTTTTCTGTTATTGCACAAAGTGGACAAAGGTTGTCTAGCTGATGCAGAACGCATCACTTGGTAAAGTCGGAGCAGCTTGTAAACAAACAAACAAACAAACAATCACAAGCACGGGCATGTGACTGGTAGGCCTGCTTGAGAAGGAAAACTGAGCCAAATCTACAGTATCACAAAGAGCATGGGCAAGGTCAACATGGACTCATCTCTGAAATCCACAGATTCTAGTATTTCAATGTCATTTACAAACTTCCAGTGGAAATAGGCTTAGTACTGATAAAAAGGAATATAACTTTACATTGTAAATAATAAATGCATGACCTTTGTATCCAGGGAGGTAATATAATCAGAATACAGTAAATATATAAATTATAGAGCCATATATGAATGAACCAGCCATTTTTCAGACCTGGTCTTATATCACAGTTCCAGGCCCCTCTCTTAGTTGCAAGGATTTCACTTCACTAGGCTGGAGTAGGACCCAGGGATCCGTATGTTATTTTTGCTAAGGCTACCCCAAGTGATTCTGATTCATAGCCAGGTTTAAGTTCCACTGTTCAAATAAGGTAAGAGACTATCCCATGTCCTATGGGTTTGACCCAGCCTGATAAGCCCTGTGATCCTAATTGTCAAGTGGCTTGGTTAGAGATGGGCACAGCTGATTTCCTTGTAACATGGAACAAGCGCCAAAGCAGCCTTCAGACTCTGGATCCACTGACCAAATCCAGTAGGATAACAATACTCTGGTCCCTGATCATCTAGAAACTTCTCCAAGATTTGAGACTTTCCCACCACAGGGATGAATCAGCTGGGGTGTTTTAGAACGTGGCACTACCTTTGGAAGGAAACATTCAGATTTTCTTATCAGAGTAAGGTACAGACTTAATACATTTCCCTTGTGGCTCTTTCTGCAGTGTTTAGCAGAGTGCTGGACATTAATTTATTCAGTTCGTTCAGTATTTTTAATCAATGAGTATTGGTTAAATATAAATATAATTGAATATATAATATATAAATATAATTGAATATTAAATATAATTAAATATAATTAATTAAATATAATAAAATGAAGTATATATAAATATAATTAAATTATATTTAATAAAATTAAACATAATTAATTATAATATTGAATATTAAAATCAATATATAATTAAATATTAAGATATTAAAATCAATATATAATTAAATATAATATTGAATATTAAAAATCAATATTCATTTATTAAAATTAAAATATTCATTTTAATGGTAGAAATGGACTTCCAGAGAATAATTACTATGCCTTATTCACCTTTAGATCCGTAATAACCAGATACATACAGTACCTTGCTCCTAATAAGTGGTTTTGAACAAGAGCATGAATGAATGAAGCTTGACTGTACGTCCTGTACAAGAAACAGGATCATTCTGATCCTCTGCTTCCTCATGATTGGGACAACAGCTGCCTTGCCCACTTGGTAGAGGATTAGAAATCACACGTTTTAAGAGTCATCAGTACTACTCTACAACCCAGCAATTGCTCTACTGGGTATTTGCCCTAAAGATACAAATGTAGTGATCCGAAGGGGCACGTGCACCCAAATGTTTACAGCAGCAAAGTCCACAATAGCCAAACTATGGAAAGAACCTAGATGTCCATCAACAGATGAATGGATAAAGAAGATGTGCTATATATCTGTAATGGAATACTATGCAGCCATCAAAAGAAATGAAATCTTGCCATTTGTGATGACATGAATGGAACTAGAGGGTAGAGGTATTTTGCTGAGCAAAATAAGTCAATCAGAGAAAGACAATTATCATATGATCTCCCTGATATGAGGAATTTGAGAGGCAGAGTAGGGGGCTTGGGGGATAGGAAAGGAAAAAATGAAACAAGATGGGATCCGGAGGGAGACAAACCATAAGAGACTCTCAATCTTACAAAACAAACTGAGGGTTGCTGAGGGGAGGTGGGGATGTGGCGAAGGTGGTTGGGTTATGGACATTGGGGAGGGTATGTGCTATGGTGAGTGCTGTGAAGTGTGTAAGCCTGACGATTCACAGACCTGTACCCCTGCGGCAAACGATACATTATATGTTAATAAAAATAATTTTTTAAAAAAGAAAAAAAAATAAAAAGAGTCCTCAGCACTGTGACTGGCATAAAGCCGGTACTCAACACAGAGTTATGCGCATGGTACTTAGTCGTTACCCTGACAACAGGGAACCAGAAGCTCCTAAGAACCAATCTGTATGGTCAAACCGACACCTAGTGGTGCAATCTTAGAACACACACCAAAAGTACATCAATTTTTGGTTTGAAACTTAAACTGGGGAATAAGAAGGGACCGTGGAGCACCTGCCTCACACAAGCAACATTGTTTCATCCTTACCAGTTATTTTCAATCCTGGTTGCATATTAGAATGACTCGTGAAGACTTTAAAATCTACGGATGTCTGGAGTTCACCTTTGCTGGAGGTAAGTATGGCACAGGCTGCGACTATTTTAAAAAAGCAATTATAAGGGGCGCCTGGGTGGCTCAGTGGGTTAAGCCGCTGCCTTCGGCTCAGGTCATGATCTCAGGGTCCTGGGATGGAGTCCCGCATCGGGCTCTCAGCTCAGCGGGGAGCCTGCTTCCCTCTCCCTCTCTCTCTGCCTGCCTCTCTGCCTACTTGTGATCTCTGTCAAATAAACAAATAAAAGCTTTTAAAAAAAATAAAAAAATAAAAATATCTTTCTTTTCTGAGGTCAGGACTATGACTATGTTAGAGAATTAGCCTGGATTAAATTAATCACCTATTACTGAGTTCTGGGAAAGAATGGTCGGTACTGCTACTGCATACTTACACACTTGGCCAAAACTGCTGAAGTCATAGATATCAGCAGGTAAATGAAAAGGAAAGGGTCTAAACCCTAACAGGTAAGTCTGTGTCCTAACCTGACCTCCCACAGAAGCCGTAAGGGGAATGTTGGATGATCTGGAAAGGCGTACAAAGCACAGTGTCTTCCAAACCCATGGTGTAGAGAGAGCCAGTTCAGCCCAGGCATGCAAATTGGAGGGGACCCCACTGGGTCAGTGAGAGGGGCTGCAGCATCTCATGGAGATGGGATCCAGGCCACTGCCTGGTTCTATGACTTGCCAGGATGAGTTCCCCGAATTTTGAGAAATGTTTCCTCGGTTGGTGCTGGGCAGCATATGGGAGCAGGCTGAGAGGCTAAGGTTCGGCCAAGTGAGCAATATTCTAGAAACTCACCATGTGAAAAGCCTGTATCAGGGTTCACAAACTGTCAATCCAAAGACAGAATTTGGCTCACAGATGTGTTCGGCACAGTATTGGCTTATATTATTTTTAATTTTTTTTTTTTTTAAGAAAGAGATAAGGGGAGGGGCAGAGGGAAGGGGAGAGAGAGAACTTCAAGCAGGCCCCACACCCAGACGTGGGGCTCTATCTCAGGACCCTGAGATCATGACCTGAGAAGAAATCAAGAGTCGGACATTTAACAAACTGAGCCACTCATGTGCACCCCCTCTTTTTATTTATTTTTTTTTTAGAGAGAGAGAAAGAGAGCAGGGGGAATATTTTAAGTTAGTTGACAATATTTAACATTGCAGAGATTTCATTTGTAAAAATCTCAATTTTTTTGTGTGAGATGTAATGTAGAGAACCTTGACTGTCCTGGTCACCTGCCATATCCCCAGTCTAGAACAGTGCCTGGACCATAATGACTATTTCATAAGTATTTTTTGAATAAATATTACTCAAAAAACAGTCCCATAAGAGGAATTATTATCTTCATTTTACAGCAAACAAAAGAAATAGCAGAGAATTCAATTCACCTGTGGTCACGCAATTGATAAGCAGCAGAATATTTGGACTCAGAGGGGTTTGACTTCCAAACCGGCATTCTGTCCACTGTGCCATTCTGCTCAGCGTCTCACACTGGTGGGCCTTTCATAATCATAAGAAAACTTTTCAATTTATTGAGATATAATTCTATACCATACAACTCACCCATTTAACATGTACCATGCAATGGTTTTTTTGTATATTCACAGGGTTGTACAACCATCACCACAATCTAATTTTAGGACATATTTGTTTCTCCTAAAAGAAACACTCTTAGCAGCCAATCGCTATTCTCCTCTCCCTCCCCATTTCCATGCTGTCAGTCCTAGGCAACCATTAATCTACTTTGTCTCTATACACTTGTTCTGGAAATTTCCTGTAAATCATATAATATGTGGTTCTTCGAAACTAGCTTCCTTCCCTTAGTATGTTTTCAAGATCCAGCCAGGTTGTAGCTTGTTCCAGTACCTCATTTCTTCTTCTTCTTCTTCTTCTTTTTTTTAAATATTTTACTTATTTATTTGACAGAGAGAAGGAGCACAAGCAGGAGGAGCAGCAGAAGAGGGAGAAGCAGGTTCCCCACTGAGCAGGGAGCCTGACACGGAACTTGATCCCAAGTCCCTGGGATCATGGCCTGAGCCGGAGGCAGACGATTAACCGACGGAGCCACCCAGGCGCCCCAGCCCCTCATTTCTTCTTACTGACAAATGACTTTTTTTTGCACAGATACAGCAACTTTTATTTATCCATCCCTCAGTTGATGGACATTTTAACGGTTTCCACTTCTTGGCTCCTGTGAATAATGCTGCTATGAATATCCACGTCAGTTTAGGTTTTTGATATTTCGGAAGTTAGTCATTGTAACATTTTGTGTTAAAAGCAATCATTTAAAAATCTACCATCATTTTTTGAAATACAGTTTTGGCACTTGGTCTTTTAAAATAGAGCTGGAGTCTCAAAAAACATGAGAATATCCAAGCTCATTCGTTCTTGACCCCTGAGAGGGTCTGATGCTGTCTCCAAACAAACAAGCCCATTTGATCCAACTAGAGAAAAAAATTCCTCAAAGTGAGGGAAACGGTCTTATGCTTCTTGGTGTATCCATGATGAGTAAGTAACACATACATTTGGTAAATATTTGCTGACAATACAGATCATCGAGAAATGATGGTAGGGTGATAACCAATACAAGATTGTGGAAGGACAGAGAGTAAATTCTAACACAGGTGATTTCCTTTTTACCCATAAGCCTCACTTTGCTGTTGGTCTGGTCAAGAAGCTTGCTGTGGACGGTAATTCACTAATGGATGCTAACTTAGATGGTATGCGTACACTGCTACAGATAGGAAGTTTGGTTGAAAAATGGAAGTTTTCTCTAGATTTCAACCAAGAGAAGGACAGCACGGTGTTTCTCCCATATGCAGGGCCAAACAGAAGCTTCCTTTTATTTTATTTTTAAAAAGATTTTATTTATTTGAGAGAGAGAGAGAGAGAGCACAAGCTGGGGGAGAGGAAAGAGGGGGGTGGGGGTGTAGGGGAGGGGCAGAGGGAGGAGAAGCAGACTCCCTGCAGAACAGGGAGCCCCACAAGGTGGGGGGCTCCATTCCAACACCTGAGATCATGACCCTTGCTGAAGGCAGACACTTAGGCAACTGAGCCACCCAGGTGATCCCAGAAGCTTCCTTTTAGAGCAGGATGGGGAGCTATCACTTGTTTAATCAACCAGTGGAGTTAATGAATGTTGTGGCAGAAGAAAGGGAGAGGAAAGATGAAAAGAGGAACAAGGAAAAGAAGATAACGGAGGAGAGACTGTCCTACAGATGTCTCAGTTGGGAGGGACAGGTGAGGTTCTTAAAGGATTTGTGACATTCCTGGAGTATTTTGTCGTTATAATATTTTGTTAATATGAACACATCAGCAAAAGCATGAAGGTAAGGAGAATGGATGTCCAGCTTCTTCGCTGCGAAGTAACAAGTAAACCAATGTAGAAATATGAGAGAAAAAAGGAGCTGTCGTGGACCCCTACTAAGCTCATTCCTTCCGGTAGCCTTTTCTCCTGTCCTTCCGCTCACCTGAGTCTTCCCTCCTCTTCTCGGTACTACCCAATTCCTTAAAGCAGTGAGATCCAAGCCTGTTCCTGGGTCTCCATGACTACTCCTGCACCTCCCATCCCCACCCCAACTCCTACAGGACATCTGCTGGGTGCCACACATTTCCTACTAGATTAAGCATATTGTCTTTGAAAGACCCTTATATGTATGTCTTATAAAACCCCTTGTAAACTCCTCGAGCACAAGGGCCATTTCTTCTGCGGCTGCTACATCTCCCACAGGGCAGACCTTCTAAGAGACCCTCTGTTTGGCCTTGCTAACTGACTGAAGAGTTCAGTTGGGCTCTCTTGTTCCTGCCAGCATTGCAGAGTGCACAATAAAGCCCTTTCACTAGGAAATGACAAAGTCAAAGCTAGAGGGGCTGAGAAAGTACTCGTACAGAATTCTTTATTGTCTCAAATGCCCCTTGACAGCCAGATCCCAGAATCCTCCTTTTTCACAGACGTGGAAATAACCTCGATATACACGATGGTGCTTTTTGGATTCCTATTTCACTTGGACAGAGTGTGTGAACTGATAAATAAAAATGTGGGTTACATGGGTCAGGAAAAGGAAAGATTTTCTGTTGTGCTGTTAACTGATATTCCCCGCCAAAGTCCTTTTTTCCCCGTGTCCCATAGCTGTGAGGCATTCATAGTGGAAATTATTGCTTTTTTTTTTTTTTTTTTAAAGATTTGACACAGAGGAAGATCACAAGTAGTCAGAGAGGCAGGCAGAGAGAGAGGAGGAAGCAGGCTGTCCGCGAAGCAGAAAGCCTGACTCGGGGCTCGATCCCAGGACCCTGGGATCATGACCCGAGCCGAAGGCAGAGGCCTTAACCCATCGAGCCACCCAGGCGCCCCGAAGTTATTGCTTTTCATATTGCTGGTGGTAGCAGTGCCACTGGAATAGAGGATGTGACTAGGGGAAGAAAAAGAGAGCGATTCACATCACCTGTATTTTCATCCTCTAAATGTCCCAAAGCTTTTTAAGGTGTAAATAGCAATCAGTTTTTAGGAAAGAAAGCTGGAGTCACACTACTTTGACTACTGGGTCTCTCCTCTTCCATAGTGATTTTTTTTTTTTTTTTGGTATTGTTTTGTGATAGGGAAATTGAAGGGACCCCACCAAAAAAAAAAAAAAAAAAGGCTGGTTTTATTGATGTGATGTCAATTTTTGCTCCTTCGCCTACTTCTGTTCTGGCTGGGACCTGTACTCCTGACCTGCATCATGGCTGATAGTACAAATAAGGTATGTCCTCCTCGTACAGGTCAAGGAGTTAATGATTTCTTTGGAGTCTTACAGCACAACAGATAGTATCTAAGGACTGATGGACCACGTGGGGTGGTCACGTGCGTTTTTCAAGACGACTGGCTCCGGACAACAAGACCCCTGGCTCCAGGGCACACGTGACGTATGGAGGACACCTGAGCACTCATCCTTGTTTTGACCAGTCCCAGGATGCCAGAGAGGACTCATACACCAGACTACCGTCCTCAATAAAAACTCCAGACCCCAAGCTAAGACAGACTCAGGCTTCTTTTCCTTACAGAGTCTCCCAAATGCTCCATCAGTATCTGCTCTCTCTATGCCTTCATATAAACTCTGCTCTCACTTCCTGATTGCTCAAGTTTGATTTCTCTCCTGTGTGAAGCAAGGATGCTCTTGGTTGGTCCTGCAGGACTCCCTCTGGGTCCTGGACCTGGCCTGCCCACATCAGTACGCTCTTACAGAATCCCATCTAATGATGCACAGACTAGGCTGCCCTTCTTCCATCATGTCTAAATCTTTAAAGCACGAGGGTTTGTTGAGGTTCCTGAGAATCGTTGATCAGCATCATAAAACTGCAGTGATGCTTCCAAGGGATCTCAGAGTGTTGATGCCCACCTGCGTGGTGGGAGGGAAAATGATCGTGTCAGCTCGGTCTTCTTGTAACACTCTGGTAAAGAATCTGCTCTAGGGGCGCCTGGGTGGCTCACTGGGTTAAAGCCTCTGCCTTCGGCCCAGGTCATGATCCCAGGGTCCTGGGATGGAGCCCCGCATCGAGCTCTCTGCTCTGCGGGGAGCCTGCTCCCCCTCCCGCCCCACCTGCCTCTCTGCCTACTTGCGCTCTCTGTCAAATAAATAAATAAATAAATAAATAAATATCTTAAAAAAAAAAAAGAATCTGCTCTAGAGTAAGATTAGACTTGTAGATTTAAAAAATCACCTGAGCTGTCTCTTTCCTAGACAAATGGTATTCTAGTTTGGGTTTCAGAGGGCTCTGTATACAGCTTGCAAAGGATGATGGGTCTTTAATATTTCTACTCTAGTAAAATTTGGAGCTTTGACCTATAATTAGTATATAACCTTTCAAGGGAATGGAAAAACAGGCTCAATCACCTAATGTGATGTCAATTTTCTTTAACCCTCTGTGTAAATGATGCATACTAAAAAACCCAGGACTACTGTTAAATAGAATTTTCTTTATAAACATAATGACAAAGAGACTGTACAACATCAATTTAAAAAACAGAATGTGACTAGGTCTACTGCTGTCTGTCTTGGAGCAAGAGAAGGGCTCATCCTAGAAATGATCACCTTTCCTCCCAGGGAACGAGGACATAACCCTGGAAAAAATTTCTCTCTTGAGTATTTACCCAGCTAGACATCCGGGGGGTCAGATCCAAATGGTCCCATCATAATCCTTTTTTCGCGGGCAGTGCGCAGATCTCTCACAGGTGATGACTGACTTCTGCTTCTTGTGTGTAGGTCCAGGACTGGACTCTGCGACCATGGATTTGGTGTGTGGGGCCTCACAGGCTGCAGAGAAATATTAACACGTGAGTGCCTATGCCGAACATGTGGTCTCATGTAAGAGGTAGACCCAAAGGGAAAGCCTCTTCAGCCACGGTTTATCAGAAGAGCTCCATGAACAACTATAATACATAATAGAATTTATGGCTTCAAGACTTGTCCTCCTTTGACCCCAGTCAGAAGCCTAATGTGGCAAATATGCCCAAATTTCCCACTCAAGAAGGCTTGGGCATCTGTGTGACGACCTTTGGGATTAGCCTGTATTTTTTATGTCTTTACAATTATGCAGAAGTAGCAGCAGCGACGGGACGCCCTTGTAGCTATGACTGGAGAGACCTATTCCTGGGATGCGCTGAGGAGGTGGATTCACACAGGGTGAACAGTCCCCAGGGACAGAGCAGTGGTCTACTTCAACCCCATAAACCAATGTAGTAATGGCCACGGTTGAGCTTGTACCTAGGTTATAGCATCCTCAGGAGTCTAGATAGTTCTAATATCTTTTATTTATTTTTAAAACAATTTTTATTTATTTTTATTTTTTTTTAAAGATTTTATTTATTTGACAGATCAGAAGTAGGCAGAGAGGCAGGCAGAGAGAGAGAGTGGGGGAAGCAGGCTCTCCGCTGAGCAGAGAGACCCATGCGGGGCTTGATCCCAGGACCCTGGGATCATGACCTGAGCCAAAGACAGAGGCTTTAATCCACTGAGCCACCCAGGCGTCCCTTTAAAACAATTTTTAAAGATTTTATTTATTTATTTGACAGACAGAGATCCACAAGTAGGCAGAGAGGCAGGCAGAGAGAGAGGGGGAGGCAGGCTCCCCACTGAGCAGAGAGCCTGATGTGGGTCTCGATCCCAGGACCCTGAGATCATGACCTGAGCCGAAGGCAGAGGCTTTAACCCACTGAGCTACCCAGGTGCCTGATAGTTCTAATATCAATCAAGGTTTCTGCATTACTCCATGGGCTAATAAGAGGGATGTCCTCTGTGGAGAAAAAAAAAGGACCTCACACACTGCTGGTGGGAATATAAACTGGTACAGCCACTGTGGAAAACAGTAGGGAGTGTTCTCTAAGAGTTAAAAATAGAGCTACCATATGATCCAACAATTCCACCTCTGGGTATTTACCCAAAGAAAACAAAAACGCTAATTTGAAAAGATATGTACATCCCTATGTTTATTGCAGCATGATTTACAATGGCCAAGATACGGAAGCAGCCCAAGTGTACTTCGATAGACAAATGGGTAAGAAAGATGTCACACACACACACACACACACACACACACGAATATTACACAGCTATAAAAAAGGATGAGATTGTACCATTTTCAACAACATCGATGGGCCTAGAGGGTGTTATGCTGAGTGAAATAAGTCAGATTGAGAAACACAAACACCATATGATTTCACTCATATGTGGAATCTTTAAAAAAAAAAACAAACAAACGAAGGGGTGCCCCCTGGGTGGCTCAGTCCGCAGAGTGAGTGACTGTTGATCTTGAGGTCTTGAGGTAGTGAGTTCAAGCCCGACACTGGGCCTAGAGCCTCCTTAAAAAATAAAAATAAATAAAAATAAAAATTGTTTAAATGAATAAACAAAAACAAATAAAAACGAAATATGAATAAACAAAGAAAAAGCACAATCAGACCTATAAATAAAGAGAACCAACCAATGGTTGCCAGAGGGACAAGGGTGTGGGGAGATGGGCAAAACAGATGAAGGGCTGTGGCAGATAAGGGCATCTCTTTCCACTCCCGCTCTATCCCGTACTGTGAGGACCTTACATACACACAGGTGGAGAAGTCTGAGAAGTCTACATAATGTATGATCTCAGTTATGTGACCTTCTGGAAGAAAAAGAACTATGAAGATAATACAAAGATGTGTGATTGCCGGGTGTTTATGGGGAGAGAGGAGGCTGGAACGAGTGAAACACAGATTTTTAGGAGGTTAAACCATTCTGTGTGATACTGAAATGGCCCATACATGGCATCACACATTTGTCAAAACCCGTAGAACTGTACAGCACAGGGTGACTCTTAATGCATGCAGGTATTAAAATATCATTTAGGGGACGCCTGGGTGGCTCAGTGGGTTAAGCGGCTGCCTTTGGCTCGGGTCATGATCCCAGCATCCTGGGATCGAGTCCCACATTGGGCTCCTTGCTCAGCAGGAAGCCTGCTTCTCCCTCTGCCTCTGCCTGCCACTCTGTCTGCCTGTGCTCGCTCTCTCTGACAAAATAAATAAATAAATAAATAAATAAATAAATAAATAAATAAAATATCATTTAGGAGATCAGGGGATCCCAGGAAGGAATGAGACTCTGACGAGATAACTGGAACCTCAACTTAAATATCTTTTGTACAGATAATGTGATGATGATAAAAATATTTGCAAGCATAATTGTATATTAGAATAACATTCTGTGTGGAAGTTACTTCAAAACGGAAATGTGAGTTTTTAAGTGTCAAAAAGATAATCCATTTCAATTGTAAAGAAGAGCTTTGTTTATTTTTTTTAACGGATGATGGTGGGCATCAAACTACTATGCTATGTAGATTTGATTGGATGTACTTAAAAGAGTGGCATAACAGTTTTAGTTTAAAACAGCAATGTGGGAGGTGCCTGGGTGGCTTAGTCAGTTAAGCATCTGCCTTTAGCTCAGGTCATGATCCCAGTGTCCTGCAATCTGAGCCCTGCATCAGGCTCCCTGCTCAGTGGAGAGCCTGCTTCTGTCCCTCCCCCTACTCATATGCTCTCTCCCTCTCTCTCTCAAATAAATAATAATAATAAATATAAATTATATGTATATGTAACTATATGTAAATATATGTATAATAAAAATAAATAAATAAATAAAATCTTTAAAAACAAAATAAAATAGCAATGTGTCAGCTGCCTGGGTAGCTCAGTTGGTTAGGCATCTGTCTTGGGCGCAGGTCATGATCTCAGGGTCCTGGGATCAAATCCCGTGTGGAGCTCCCCACTGAGCAGGGAATCTGATTGAGATTTTCTCTCTCCTTCTGCCCCTCCCCCACACATGTACACACACTCTCTCCCTCAAATAAATAAATAAAATCTTTAAAAAAAATAATAAAATAGCAATGTGTAAATGCTGAAATCAATTAGATCCTTTGCATCTATTTAAACTTAAAGTGAAAACACTTTTGTTTTTTTAAGATTTTTTTTTATTTTTAAGTAATCTCTACATTGAACATGGGGCTTGAACTCGTGACCCCAATATCAAGAGTCACATGTTCTACGGACTGAGCCAACCAGGTATCCCAAAATGAAAATACTTTGGATGTCAATTTAAAAAGTTAAAAAGGTCACAAAGTTTTTCACCATTCTTTCAGAGGGTATGTAAACAAAAGAGTTGGAAGTCCAACATTCTAGACAGCATCTTTCATGATTTATATCAGGACTTGGCAGACTTTTTCTATAAAGGGCCAGATAGTAAATATCTTAGGTTTTGAGGATCAGAGGTCTGTCTCAAACCTACTCAACTCTGCTGTTGTAGCATTAAAGTAGCTACCAACAGTCTCTAATGAATGAGTGTGGCTGTGTTCCAATACAAGGTTACTCGTGGGCACAGCCATTTGAGTTTTGTATACATTTTATGTCACAATATATTATCTTCTTCTGATTTTTTCAACCATTCAAGAATATAAAAATCAGGGACACCTGGGTGGCTCAGTTGGTTGGACGACTGCTTTCGGCTCAGGTCATGATCCCGGAGTCCTGGGATTGAGTC
Organism: Enhydra lutris kenyoni; assembly: GCF_002288905.1. Classification (NCBI taxonomy): domain Eukaryota; kingdom Metazoa; phylum Chordata; class Mammalia; order Carnivora; family Mustelidae; genus Enhydra; species Enhydra lutris. The sequence continues at coordinate 20,325,573 of NW_019154104.1, read as the reverse complement.
CCGCATGGGGCTCCCAGCTCCAGGGGGAGTCTGCTTCTCCCTCTGACCTTCTCCTCAATCATGCTCTCTCTCACTGCCTCACTTTCAAATAAATAAATAAATAATTTAAAAAAAAAGACAGATTAAAAAAAAAAAAGAATATAAAAATCATTCTTAGTCCACAGAGTATATAAACACAGGAGACAAGCTGGATTTGGTCAGAAGGCCACAATTTGTTGGTCCCTGATTTATAGTAATTTGGTAAATGAGTCTTACAAACTAGTAAGTCACTAGTCTCAAAGCTAGACTGTAATCTGCCTCACATTTGCCAAAGCAAAGGCCTAGTCCTTGAGGCCTTAAGCAAAATAAATCAGAAATATATGAAGTAAAACATGAAAGTTTCTTCTATCACCAATAATCCCATTCCTAGAGGCAACCTCTTTCTTCAGTTTGGAATGTCTTTCCAGATACTCAGCTATGCAGACACACATACATATGCACACATCATATATGGCTTTAAAGAAGCTAGGGACCCTGGTTCACTCACTCTGCTGAGCAGGTGACTCTTGATCTCGTTCTTGTAAATTCAGGCCTACAATGAATGTAGAGATTGAGTAAAAATAAAAAAAAATTAAAATAATAAGTAAATAATAAAGAAACCATATATAAATGTATATGAGTTGTGGGTTCTTAAAAAAGATTTTATTTATTTATTTGACAGAGAGAGAGAGAGAGAGAGCACATAAGCAGGGGAAGTAGCAGGTAGAGGGAAAAGCAGGCTCCCCACTGAGCAAAGAACCCAGTGCGGGACTCCAACCTAGGACCTCGGGATCATGACCTAAGCCAAAGGCAGGCACTTAACCAACTGAGACCCCAGGCGCCCTGTGACTTGTGTTTTTTTTAACAAAAAATAAGACAACATATATTTTGCTGTGCAATTTGATTTTTCAATTTACTATATATATTTTTTCTTAGGTGGGGAGGGGCAGAGGGAGAGGGAGAAAGAGGATCTTTTTTTTTCCCCAAGGTTTTTGGTTTTTTTTTTAAGATTTTATTTATTTATTTGACAGAGATCACAAGTAGGCAGAGAGAGAGAGAGGAGGAAGCAGGCTCCCCGCGGGGCTTGATCCCAAGACCCTGGGATCATGACCTGAGCCAAAGACAGCCACTTAACCAACTGAGCCACCCAGGCAGGCACCCTTCAAGATTTTATTTTTAAGTAATCCCTCCACCCAGCATGGGGATTGAACTTACAACCCCAAGATCAAGAGTTGCATGCTCCACCAACTGAGCCAGCCAGGCGCACATGGGTGAATATTTCAAAGGATAGATTCCTAAAAGCACAATTACTAGGTTTAAAGACATTCAAATTTTTATATTGATGCAGTCATCCAAAAGTTCATACTAGGGTTTCTCAATCTTGACACTATTGACATTTGGGCTGAATAATTCTTTGTTGCAGGGCTGTACTGTACATTGTAGAATGTTTGTTAGCATCTCTGGCCTCTGCCCGTTAAATGACAGTAGCAACTCCCCTGTTGTGACAACCAAAAGAATGTCTCTAGACAATGCCAGATGTTCTCTGGGGGCAAAATCATTGGGTTGAGAACCATTGCCCTGGACATTTTCCTTTTATCTCACTTCCTTCCAACAACCTCTCATATTTTCCTCCCTTCATGATGGAAAAGTACTCAAAGGAACTTGAGTTCTGAATCCAGTGTGTATCTAGTATGTATCACCTGTGAGGTAATAGAAAAAGTAAATATTGGTCCCTCCCACCACCCACTCCTGGCACAGAGCTACTGAAACCCTCATAATTTCCTAATAATAAGAACACTAGGGGTGCCTGGGTGGCTCAGTGGGTTAAAGCCTCTGCCTTCGGCTCAGGTCATGATCTCAGGGTCCTGGGATTGAGCCCCGCTTCGGGCTCTCTGCTCCACGGGGAGTCTGCTTCCCCCAGCCCCCCGTCTGCGTCTCTGCCTACTTGTGATCTCCGTTTGTCAAATAAATAAATAAATAAATAAAATCATAAAAAAAAAAGACCTCCTAAGAGCATTTCTTAGTTCTAATATTTGTCTTTGACCCCTTCCCTGACACAGGGCTCTTAAAACCTTTGTAAATTCTTAAGTGATAAGAGCACCTGGAGCATCTTTTGGTCTATTGAGGTAACCCTAGACAGGCTTCTGGGTTGGGTCTGGTCACCAGAAAGATCAAGCCATGATTAGAAGTTTGGGATTTTCGGCCCACCCCTCATCCTTTAGCGAGGGGAGAGGGGCTAGAAACCAAGTGAATAATTAATCATGCCTGTGACAGGAAGCCTCCCTAAAAGTCCCAACAGTATGGAGCTCAGAGAGATTCTGGTTGGTGAACCCATCCACATCAAGAATGGGACACATACCCCAACTCCACAGGGACAGAAGCTCCCCCCCTCAGGACCCTCCCAAACCTCCCCACCATGTATCTCTTGGTCTGAATGTTCATCTGTCTCCTTTATCATATCTTCAATAAGCTTGTCAATGTAAGTGTTTCTGAGTTTTGTGAGCCACCCTGAGAAATTAATTGAACCTGAAGAGGGGGTTGTGGGAATCTCACAACCCTGTTTGATTTGTAGTCAAATTGGACAGAAGTTGAGGGTAACCTGAGACCTACTACTTGTAATTGGCATCTGAAGTTGGGTAGAAACAGTCTTGTGGGCCTGAGCCCTTACTTAACCTGTGGAATCAGACGCTCTATCTCCAGGTAGATAGTGTTAGAATTTAGTTAAATTGTAGGACCCCCCCCCCCCAGCTGGTGCTGCAGAGAATTGCTTGTTGTGGGGAAAAACCTTCATGTAGTTGGTGACCAGCAGTGTCAGAAGTTAAGTGTTGTGAATGTTCTGTAGGCGAAGGGTAAAGGAGACAAATAAGACAGACATGGGAGGAGGAAATAACTGGGTTTTTCCTTATACAAGAGGGGAAAACAGGTTTTTCTAATACATCACCCTCTACTATTGAGACAGGGAAACTGAAGGGACCCCATGGGGAAAAAAAGTTAGTTTCATTCTTTGCTCCTTTTCCTGCTTCTCATTAGGACCTGCACTCCCACCCTGTACCACAGCTTCTAATACAAATAATGTATGTCCTCCTTATAAGGCCAAGTAGTTAATGATTTCTTTGGAGCCTCCCAGCACATGACCAGAGAGATGGTCATGTACGTTTTTCAAGACCCCTGGCTCCAGGGCATTTGTGACTTATGGAAGACACCTGAGCACTCATCTTTGTTTTGACCAGTTCCTGCATACCCGACACATACACCAGACTACCGTCCTCAATAAAAACTCCAGATCCTGAGCAAAGACAAGACTTATCCTTCTTTCCTTTCCGAGTCTCCTGGACACTCTGTCTGCACCTGCACTCTCTCTGTCTTCAATACACTTTGCTCTCACTTCCTACTGGTCCAGTGTGAAGCCAAGGACCCTCCTGGCTGGTTCTGAAGACCCCCTCTATGTCCAAAGACCCAGACAGCTGGTGTCATTATGGGCTAAAGTATGTCCCCCTCCCTCCCAAATGTTGAAGTCCTAATCCCCAGAACCTCAGAATGTGATATTTGCAGAGAGTAAAGTGTACCTTAGTCCAATATGACTGGTGTCCTCATAAAAGAAGAGGAAATTTGGACACAGATTTTTACAGAGGAGAGATGGTGTGAAAATAGGGAGAAGATAGCCTTCCACCAAGACAAGGGGCCAGCTCTCAGAAACCAACTCTGCCAATACCTCAATCTCACGCTTCCAGTCTCCGGAGCTATGAGAAAATAAATTTTTGTTTATGCCAACAAGTCCATGGTATTTTGTTATGACAGCCCTAGCAAACTCTTGTACCCTCCCAGTGTATTTGAATTTTAGATAAAGAATGAGTGAAAAAGTCAATGACTGAGCCAAAGGAATAACTATCTAGCAATGGGTTTTGGCAGTGGAGATAATTTGGGGCATTTTCCTGAGAGGCTTCAGATCATTCTTTGCAAGCTTAAACATGGAGTTGGCTTTATTTAGCCTGTTTTCTATAGCAGCTTCTCTGATGAACAATTACTAACAATTACTAACTTCTATAATCTTAAAGTCAGTTTCCTTTGATTTATTTAAAGGGGAATTGTTGATTTAAAAAAACCAGAAGAGCAAGACAGGCAATGATTCGAGATCATGAAAATGAGATGAGTTTGGGAAAGTGAAGTTTGTTGCTTAGAAAACACTATTTCTGGGGTGCCTGGGTGGCTCAGTGGGTTAAAGCCTCTGCCTTCGGCTCAGGTCATGATTCCAGGGTCCTGGGATCCAGCCCTGCATCAGGCTTTCTGCTCAGCAGGGAGCCTGCTTCCCTTCCTCTCTCTCTGCCTGCCTTTCTGCCTACTTGTGATCTCTGTCTGTCAAATAAATAAATAAAATCTAAAAAAAAAAAAAAAAAAGAACTTTACTCCATGTCACTCAATTGTATTTCTGGAGATGGTTGTTAATATCTGCTCTTATAGTGAGAACTAAGTAGCACCACAGGAAAAGTGATGAAATTTAAAATAAGTCAGGCTCCAAAAGATGCCTCTTGGTCACAAGGGAATCTCAAAGACAGATAGCGACAACATCCTTTGAGGAAATCACAAAATGTTGAAAAAAGAAAAAGATGAGGTTACAGAAAGGACTGTGAGGAGGAGATGTTTGTACAGGATGTGGAAAAGATACATTTACAGCCCTCTTCTAGCAGCCTTTATACCCTAGCTTTGTGAGCCAAGGAGCACAGCTCTTCCCCCTAGTTCACTGCAGAATGTGTCCCTGCTGATTTACTTAAACTTCTACAGAACATACACAAAAATCTTAATCTCCCCACCCCTCCCCCATTCTGAGGTCCTCCAAACCAGGCTAGAGGCACACATGCCATCTTATAGGGCTTTGCTCCATAATAATAAATTATTATTACTATAGCTATCATTTTTTAAGTGTTTAGTTCTGTACCAGATCCTGTGCGAAGTGCCTTACATGCATTATTTTATCCTCCCAACAACTCAATGAAATAGGTTCAATTATTATTCCCATTTTACAGATGAGATTACTGAGACCTGAGAGAGTAACCTGACTCAGCTAATGCCACAGATAATGAGTGAGCAGGAACCAGAAGTGGGATTTCTTCTTGAAATCCCACTATCCTTGAAAGAGTTTACAGTTTAGGAAGGAAAATGACAAGTACACAATACACAAATACAAGGTGCAAAGTTCTAAGTTCACGTGAAAGGGTCAAGGACAGGATTTAGGGGATGCAGCATGAGTAAAGGTATGGCGAACAGGCAAGGAACAGCAAATAGTTGAACTTCTAGAAGTAGAGCTTAGGGGAGTTGTGAGTGATAAAGCTGTAACATTTCATGACTTCAGAACCTAGCTAAGGAGCTTGAATTTGTTGATGAAGTACAAGATGAATTTCTGAGTGGGGCACTGGCAAATCTGGGGCCACAACTTGAGAAAACTAATGTTGTTGCTACCCGTGTTACACACTGGCATAGGGAGAGATCAAAGTTAGAGACCAGTTGGGAGACTACTTGTAATAGACCAAGGTTTCTTGGTCTCAGAACAGGTGACAGTTTGGGTAAGGTAATTATGTGGTGGGGGGAGGGGTCCATTGCACTGTAGGTGTTTAACAGCATCTCTGGTCTCTACCCACTGCATATTTTAACAATCTACCCCCACCCCCAGCGTTTCCTGGGAGGCAAAACTACCCCAGTTGAAGACCACTGTAATAGACTATATTACAGTCATAAATTTAAAAGGGAGAATGTGACACATGTGCAGGGATAAAACCTAAAAGCTTTGGCAAGTGTTCAGATAAGGAGTTTGACTGAAGAGCATGGAAGGATCAAACAGATGTCCTCTAACATACTCCTAATTGTTTGCAACGCTGTACACTCTTCAGAAGGGCAATCTGGTAAACCCTTTTGGAGGGAGTTTGGAAAAACCTACTAACAATTACAAAAGCTCTCTTGCCCTTTGACCCAGTAATTCCATTTCTGGAAATTTATCTCAAAGGATTCAAATGAAGACATAATCTTCATGTACGAAGCAATAATATTTACAGGGAATAGTGACTGTGCTATTCTCAACAACTGCACCCTCTTGCCTACCACATTTTATAGGGCCTGTTAAATGAGAGGCTCAGAACTAAGAGGTCAATTTAGGATTCAGAGAAGGTGTGATCGAAGATTCTGAGGAGAGAAGCCCAAGCTAATGCAACAAAACCCCACATGGGGTGGAAAGGGCAGATATCAAGAACGCAAGTAGAAAAGCTCATAACTTCTTTCCCATATCACAGAGAGGCCAATGATTGACATTCTGTATATCCTTGCATTCTTTTTTTTTTTTAAGGTAGGCTCCACCCCCAGCGTGGGGCTTGAACTCACAACCCTGAGTTAAGGATCACACGCTCTACACTGCCGACTAAGCCAGCCAGGGCTCCCCCCACCCCCAAAAGACTGAGATTTTTGTATTGGTCAAAGGAAGGAAGGAAATTAGGGAGTCAGCGACGTCATCTGCTGAGAAAGAAGACCCGGTGGAACCGAGGCGTGAACTTTGCCCGAGGAATCTCGATCTTTGCCCAAGGACATTCTTTGAAAATAAGAATTGTGTGCTTTCCTGTGCAAAGTTGCTAGGGAGCGCGCTGCTCAGAAATGAGGACGTCCTGGGAACACTCCAGTACCCAGAGATTAAAGAAGGAAAGAAGAGTTAATAAAGAAGACAACTTTCTTTCTCCCGGAGTCCCCAGCAGTTTGGTTTTTAAATTGCCCAGCAAATGTGGAGCCCTTACAAATTTGGGAGGGACACCGCTACTCTGGTAAGAAGCCGGGTGGGAGGAATGGTGGGCGTGGCCAGCCGGGAGGCCGCGCCCCCTTCCCAGCGTGCCTCGCAGCCGCTCTCCGCGAGATCCTTTCTACCCAGGCCGGCCGGCCACGGAAGGGGTTCCCGCCATGGACGGGCTCCGGGCTAGCACGGGGCTGGTGAGGCGCGGGAGGTTGAGACGCCGGCGCCAGTCGCAGCCACTCAGCGGGTCGGTGCTGGCCCTGCCCCTAAGGCCCAGGAAGATCCGAAGGCAGCTAAGGAGAAGCGTGGCATCCCGCATGGCCGCACTGAGGGCCCAGACGCTGCCCAGCGAGGACTCGGAGGACTCGAGGGTGGAGTCGACGGTAGACGATCAGGGGGACCCGCTGCCTGGTGGGGCGGCGGCCATCCCCGATGCGGCCCGGCGAGAGCCGTATGGCCACCTGGGGCCTGCAGAGCTGCTGGAGGCCTCGCCCGCGGCTCGCTCCCTCCAAACCCCTCGCTCCCTGGCGGAGGGGCAAACCCCGCCCGCCCTCCTGGTGGAGGCGCAAACCCCGCCGGCCCGCCTGGTGGAGGCGCCCGCCCTGCCCGCGCGCCTGGTGCCGGCTTCCGCGCCGCCCGCGCGCCTGGTGGACGTGCCCGCCGCGCCCGCCCGCGTGGTGGAAACCTCGGCCCTGCTGTGCAATGCCCAGCACTTGGCGGCCGCCCCGCCGTCCGCAGCCCCCGCCACGCTGTCCGGGCCACAGGTGGACAGCACGGGCGGGGAGCTGGCCTGGGACTCCCCGCTGCAGCGCGTCCTGGCCGAGCTGAACCGTATCCCCAGCAGCCGGCGGCGGGCGGCGCGCCTCTTCGAGTGGCTCATCTCGCCCATGCCGCCGGACCACTTCTACCGGCGCCTGTGGGAGCGGGAGGCGGTGCTGGTGCGGCGGCAGGACCCCGCCTACTACCAGGGGCTTTTCTCCACCGCAGACCTGGACTCCATGCTGCGCCACGAGGACGTGCAGTTCGGGCAGCACCTGGACGCTGCTCGCTACGTCAACGGGCGGCGCGAGACCCTGAACCCGCCCGGCCGCGCGCTGCCCGCCGCCGCCTGGTCCCTGTACCAGGCCGGCTGCTCCCTGCGCCTCCTCTGCCCGCAGGCCTTCTCGACCACCGTGTGGCAGTTCTTGGCTGTGCTCCAGGAGCAGTTTGGCAGCATGGCAGGCTCCAACATTTACCTCACGCCCCCTAACTCGCAGGGCTTTGCCCCCCACTACGACGACATCGAGGCTTTTGTGCTGCAGCTGGAAGGTAGGAAGCTTTGGCGCGTATACCGCCCCCGGGTCCCGACGGAGGAGCTGGCGCTGACCTCCAGCCCCAACTTCAGCCAGGACGACCTCGGGGAGCCGGTGCTGCAGACCGTGCTGGAACCCGGAGATTTGCTCTATTTTCCTCGGGGCTTCATTCACCAAGCCGAATGCCAGGATGGAGTGCACTCCCTGCACCTCACCTTGTCCACGTACCAGCGCAATACCTGGGGCGACTTCCTGGAGGCCGTACTGCCTCTGGCAGTGCAGGCTGCCATGGAAGAAAATGTAGAGTTCCGAAGGGGTCTCCCGCGAGACTTCATGGATTACATGGGGGCCCAGCACTCGGATTCTAAGGATCCACGAAGAACGGCTTTCATGGAGAAGGTGCGAGTCCTGGTTGCCCGCTTGGGACACTTTGCCCCTGTCGATGCTGTGGCTGACCAGCGAGCCAAAGACTTCATCCACGACTCTCTGCCCCCTGTGCTGACTGATAGGGAGAGGGCGCTCAGTGTTTATGGGCTCCCAATTCGCTGGGAGGCTGGCGAACCTGTGAACGTGGGGGCCCAGTTGACAACAGAAACGGAAGTGCACATGCTTCAGGATGGGATAGCCCGGCTGGTGGGGGAGGGAGGCCATTTGTTTCTCTATTACACAGTGGAGAACTCCCGTGTTTATCATCTGGAGGAGCCCAAGTGCTTGGAGATATACCCTCAGCAAGCTGATGCCATGGAACTCTTGCTCCGCTCCTACCCAGAGTTTGTGAGAGTAGGGGACCTGCCCTGTGACACTGTGGAGGACCAGCTTTCCTTGGCAACCATGTTATATGACAAGGGGCTGCTGCTCACCAAGATGCCTCTAACCTGAACTAGTTCCTGGTTGATTGCTGGAAGCAAGACAGTGGTGATCCTCTCTTAACCACCATTACCACCTTTTTTGCGGGGGCTGGGAGAGGGGTGGGAGGGACTCAGGTACTTACTTTGAGAACCGTTTACCTTTAGGACTGCTTACATTTACCTTTAAGACTGCTTTAATGTCACAAATTTCAGACGGTTTTCTAGGAATCAACACTTCACCTAGGCACAAAAGTAAAAGTAGACGTTGGAGGTGGCAAAAAGGAGCTCTTGCGGCAGAAGTAACTTTGATCCTGATCATTTCAGAGCACCAGCCTCATCATCACCCCCAGGCGTCAGTGTGCTGTGCAGCACCTGCTGTGTCATTCTTCTTGAGACAGAAAATTTTTATTTGGAATTTGCATCCTTCATTTGAGTTCTCTTTCCTCAGTTTGGGGGGAGGGTTGGGGCTAGTATCCTGTTTGTGACTGAGTTTGTGTGAATGTTAGAAAGGTTATTAAAGTGCCAAAGACTGTTTCTAGATTATTTTTTTTAAGACTAGATTATTATGTGATGTGGTTTGAAGGAATTGGGTTGAGGGGAAATAGGGAAAATCTATAATGGCTGAGGCGAAAGGTAACTTGGGGTGGTTGTAGGATTGGAGCCAATTCTATAACTTGAGGGGTAATTTAATCATGCTACTTGAACCCCAAACAGCACAATCCTACTGGAAAAGTTAAGAGTGAATTGTGTTTTTGCTCAGTGCTTGCTAGCATCAGTAGCTGGCATTGCTCCCAAAGGGGCAGCATGTCACCTACTTGTGCCTCAGTCAATCAACTGGTAGCAAGCTGGCCATGAAGGAAGGCTGGTGTTCAAGTTACTTTCCACTCTCATTTTTTTTCTGGCAGTTGGAAGAATCTTCCCCAAACCTGGCAAGTGAATATTCTCATGGTTGGTGGAAGAGAGCCTGGTGTACCAGAGTGAGCCCTGGACTTGGAACCAGAAGACCTGGGTTTGGGGTGGTGGCTGGTAGGCAGCTGACTGAATGATCTGAGGCTGCTGCTACGCCTGGGCACAGATTTTGTAAGTACATTTTGGTACAGCTTGGTATCTGCACTTCATTTAGGTTGTGTCTGGAACTTTAAGATCCTATCACTGTAACTGACAGGTACAGTTACATAAGGTTGAGAACTTTATGAAGTTTTTTGTTTTTTTTTAATGGATGTACATAAAGTGATAGTTCTCTCTCTCCAACCCCACTTTCCAGAGGTAACTGCTATTAAAAGTTAAACTTACAAGGCTTTGTTTGGATGCTTAATCAAATGTAACAGTAGTTTTTGTTCTGTTTCCCAACCTCTCATTTTTTTTACCTAACTTTTAAATCCGTTCAATTAGAACTACCTCATTCTTTTTTCTTTTCTTTTCTTTCTGTCTTTTTTTTTTTTTTTTAAGGGACAAAACAGCAAATAATAAAAGCCAGGGAGCAGGTAGGAAAAAAATAAAAGGACTGAGAGGATGGTGGCCAAAAATGAAAGGTTAGCAGCCTTTCCTGACTCATCCTACAGGGCTAGAAACTAAACTCCCCAGATGTCCAGATCCCAGAAGAGGCTTTTGAAGGAGTCAAGGTGTACACCTCACCCTGTGGAAACCTACCGTGAAAAGTTTCTTGTAGAAAAGTACGGAGTTTGAGTGGTTTTTGCCCCACCTTGGGTTGCAAGTAAACACGTTTTGTTTCTTCCTTCATTTTTCCTATGACCCTCTCCATCTTGAATATTTTCTGGGTCAGCAAATCCTTTTGGCTTAGTGTTTGAATCTAGTTCAGAAGAAATGATGTTGAAAAAAATAACTATTAGGCTGCAAATCATCAAAAACCATTAATAAAGTAACTTATTGCATTGTGCTTATTGGTATTAGGTGGTACAGTCCCTCAGCATTCTTCTGATGTTGGTTGCACATTTTTTAGACCTTTGAATGAAAAATCTATTTTAGCTTTTTGGGCATGATGAAAGGAACTTGCTAAGAAATGCTTGGTTGGTGTGAAGCTGGTTTTGTGAATTACATGAAGAAAGAATCTTACATTTTTAAAGTCTTTGTCCCTCTCTTTCTTCAACTCATCTAACAACTTTGAAAAATTAGAACTACCTGTTCAGCTAGAGCACCCCTTTGGCAAAACCCCAGTTTAGGGATTAAGGAAAGTTAAAAGGTAAAAATCAAGGGTGCTAGCTCCCGTCACTATTCTCTAGGTCTGCTTGTAAAAAAGAACAACATGGGTTTAGTTGATGGCAGGGAGAAAATGGGAAGGGAAGGAAGAATAAGTATTTCAGAACCAATAGCCCATTTTGAGGGTTACTTGATAGGGCTGGTAGGATTATTGTTTTTACTTTGTCTTTACTAGGATTTTAAAAGGTTTTTTGTTTTGTTTTGTTTTGTTTTGTTTGACACTCACAGAGAGAGAGAGAGAGATCACAAGTAAGCAGAACAGCAGGCAGAGAGAGAAGGGAAAGCAGACTCCCCACCGAGCAGAGAGCCCGATGTGGGGCTCGATCCCAGGACCCTGAGATCATGACCCAAGTCGAAGGCAGAGGCTTAACCCACTGAGCCACTCAGGTGCCCCTTTTCTAGGATTTTATAATCTGATTTTTGCATAAATGTTTTGTATCTTCAGAAAATATAGTACCTGTGTGGTTGTAGGAAGTATTTCTGTGATGGAGAAAAGGATCTGAGGAACTCTGAGAGTTCTGAGTTTTCTCTTGAAAACATAGCTTGCACTTAACTTACCCTGTTCCTGATCTTCTGAAGCATTTCTTGGTTTCCTACATTTTCTAAGTTGAGTATCTTCATTGCCTGATGAATTTCCCTGAAAGATAAAAGGAACTTCTTAGATCATTCTTATCCTTTTTTTTTTTATTAAATTTAGAAAGTTGGGGGTGGAAGGGCAGAGGGAGAGGGAGAGAGAATTCTAAGCAGACTCCACACCTAGCACAGAGCCTGACCCAGGGATTGACCTCACAACCCTGAGATCGTGACCTGAACGGAAATCAAGAGTCAGATGCTTAACCAGCTGAGCCACCCAGGTGCCCCAGATTGTTCTTCTTCTTCTTTTTTTCTTCTTTAAAGATTTATTTACTTTAAAAAAAAAAAAAAAAAAAAAAAAAAAGATTTATTTACTTTTTGAGAGAGAGAGAAAAGGAGAGCTGGGGGTGGGGCAGGGGGGTGGCCACAAAGGGAGAAGCTGACTCCTCACTGAGCAGAGAGCCTGATGTGGGACTCAATCCCAGGACCCCAGGATCATGACCTGAACCAAAAGCAGACACTTAACCACCTGAGCCACCCAGGTGCCCAGATTGTTCTTACTCTTTTTTTTTTTTTTAAGAGTTTATTTATTTGTGTGTGTGTGTGTGTGTGTAAGAGAGCGAGAGAGAGATAGCAAGCAGGAGTGGTGGGGGGAGAGGGGCAGAGGGAGAAGCAGACTCCTCATTGAGCAAGGAGACCAATGCAGGACTCGATCCCAGCACCCCAGGATTATGACCTGAGCCAAAGGCAGACACTTAACTGACTGAGCCACCCACGTGCCCAGATTGTTTTTACTCATTTAAAAAAAAAAAAGGGTGGAAAATAGAGAAGTAGGAATCAATCAAGAATCCTAAATTCCAATCCTAACTGCGGTTTTGCTTAGCTTTATCTGCAAAAATGATATGTTTAGCTTATAAGGATGTTGTGTAGTTTTTAAGGCTATATATTTGAAGATACTAATGGTACCATTTATTGAACACTCATGGTGGATACAAAACATATCATTTCTTTAATCATCACCACAGACCCATAAGGTAGATGATTATTTGCATTTGATATCTGAAAAAATGAGCTCAGAATGTTTAAGTAACTTACCCATGTTTACGTAACTAGTGTATGCCTGAGCCGGGATTAAAATTCTGTTCTTTTTTTTTTTTTTTTTTTTTTTAAAGATTTTATTTATTTATTTGACAGAGATCACAAATAGACAGAGAGGCAGGCAGAGAGAGAGAGAGAGAGGGAAGCAGGCTCCCTGCTGAGCAGAGAGCCCGATGCGGGACTCGATCCCAGGACCCTGAGATCATGACCCGAGCCGAAGGCAGCGGCTTAACCCACTGAGCCACCCAGGCGCCCCAAATTCTGTTCTTTTTAACTCTAAAGCCTGTCATCACAGTAGGCACTTGAAAAATGTTAGCTGAATAAATGAATTATTTAAAGCCACCTGGGATGGAGAACAGTTACATGCATGACATGACCTGACTTCCCATTTAATTTAGGCTAGTTTTTCTGTTACCCACTTAGGTGGGTGGGTGAATGGCACAGGTGAGCCTGTGCTTTTACAGCCATTAGGCACCCTGGAAAGGCAGGGATGTATTCTGTTACCAAGGGTGGGAGAGTCGGCAGTACAAGAGGTCATGGCAGGAATCGGGTTTAGAGCTTACTTTAGAACAGCCTCGTGGTTCTCTAGGAGCAGCACATCTAGGAACGTGTCCCTGACCCGGTCCCCTTGAAGATCGAGGGCTAGGATGCTACGGCAAGCTTCTAGTCGTACACCTGGTGACTCTTCATAGTGGATGGCCCAGAGCAGGAGGTCTGTCAGCTGGGGACTCACTTGGCCAATGTGACCCAACGCTGCAGACATGAGAGGGCAGCAAGTTCCACTGTCACTTAAGATGGAGTTGGCTATATTCTAACATCCAGAAATGGCCTTATTAACAAATAACAGTGATAATATGTAGATAGCCGCCTGCTAAATTAAGTACTGCAAATATTGAACTATTTTGTTAGTACCTTCTCTTTTGGATGACAGTTAATTATCATTAGAATTTTAGGGATGGGTTAGAGTAGGATATCACTGAAGGATTCCTGTGGGGATGAGAAGGGAGGACCTATCCCATCCTTGCCCATTAGGATGTGAGAATATACTGATTATTTATGTAGGGATGAAATATGGGGCAGATAACTCAGAAGACTAGCCTAGTCCAGGCAATACAATGGGGAAAGGAGACACAATTATTTAACAGGTTTACCTAAAGCAAAGATAGTCAACAAGAGAAGGAATGCCAAAAATCCTAAAAAGAAACTCTAGGAAAGTTTGACGGCAGGATTTTAAGTCACCAGCAGTCTTGAATCTGGTCTTTTACAGAGTCCTATAGTTGAAACCTCCAGAGCAAGTGTATCCAATTGTGGATACCTACTTAGAACTTATTACTAATTCTGTTGGTAGGGACTGTCTTGTTAGCCCTTCTTCTTAACAGGTTTGACATAAACCTAGACTCAGGATCCTTAATGAGAATTAAAAAGAAAATAATCTTCAATTTCTCAGGGAAGAACTTCTGAGAAGGTGTAACCATCTCTACCCCTATATTCTACCCTCTTCCTAGAGAGAGTCTGGGGATTTATACCAGCACGTGGGAAGGTGTTTGAGGTTGAAAAGCTGGGGCCACTCCCATACTACCTTGAATGGCAAATGCCTTGATTTTCCAGTAAGGATCCCTCTGTATCAGATTCAAAAGGCAGTCCAGGACCTGGGATGAATAAAAGAGCAGTGTTGAGTGGAGAGGATCAGAGCAAGAATGAACCAGAGACAGGGACCCGTCTTATCTCTAAAATGTGCTATCACTGAAAAATGGGCTTCTATCACTTCTAGTGACAAATGAGCTGGAAGCTGAAGTACTAGCCTGTACACGTGATGTATTAGCCAAATTATCTCTTGTCTAGATTGACTGTCCTCAGCCCACAGTTCTGTGGTTATACAGGCTTCTTTAGAACACCTGCAATCAGATTTTCCCCTAATAACTAGGGATTATAACTCCATTCACTGGAGTCGATCCTAAAGCCTGTAACTGAGGTGAGAGCAGGATTCAAGGATGTGCTCTAGAGTTAAATCTGGGCTAGCTGGGAGCTGAATATGGTCCTAACTGACTCACTGATGTGGCCAATCTACCCCCTCACCTTCCTGTTCTGATTTTTCATTCGAAGTGTCCACAGAACGGTGCGTGTAGTATTCCCAACAAGGGAAGCTCAGGGTGATGCCCTCTTCAGGTTAATCAGGTGAATGGCGATGTGTTTCTCTGACTCACCATCTTATCTCGGATCTGCAGGGCGCCTGCTGCCAAACAGGCTGCCCGCCGAACTGCCATGAAGTTGTCGGAGAAGCAGTTCAGGAAGCTTGGGAGAAGCCTGGCAGTCATGAGCTGGAGCCCACCAATCAGGGAGAGAGCTTCCACACGCTCCTGGAAATTTCCTTGACTCAGCTTGACTCTGGAAGGCACAAGTGCTTTTATTTTGCCTCCTTGAACTTTTGGCATTCCCACCACCACCACCACCAAGAATGCCCTCAAGATAAGAACCCAACCTCTGTCAGCTCTCCATTATCCATTCCCACCCTTTCCTAGTCAGCCTTATGCCATGAGGTTAAGTTTCACGGGGGAGAGATCTCAACTGTCTTAATTCAACCCCTATTAGTAGCATATGCTGGGCACTATGTTGAATGGCTCAGTAAAGGAAACTTCCACACGTGTACCTATTGCTCAGTCAAGTTCTCTTCACTGTACTCCCCTGTGCCACCCTCATTTTTATATTCATATTTGGCTCCCAGCCTGGAATGTCTATCCTTCTCTCTGCCTATGTAGTCTGATCCATCCTCTGTGAAAGTTGACCTTACGAAGCACTTGTGTATCTTGCCTGTATAATCAGAATCATGTCATACCTTTGAACTCTCAAACATCCAAAAGGGTGCTTAACACCTAATGGGCACTCTGATTCTTTCCTTAGCCACACTGTTAGTGTCTATAGGAACTGGCAATTTTTTATTTTTAAAAATATCCTGCAGTGGGACCCAGTACGATGCTGAACATACGAAGCAGCTCAACAGATACCAGCTGGCTGGATCCCCGAACACTTACGAACAGAAAAGTTTCACTGAGTTCATGTTTAACTAGGTCTTACCTAATGGTGTTGTACACCTCTTTCCCAAATTTCATTCGCCCCACAGCTTGGGCAGCTGCATGTCTTACTTCCTTATTCCAGTCACTCAGCATCATCTGGATCAACTTATATTTCATATCCTGTAAATAGGAGTAATAATTAGCTGCCATTTATCGAATGCCGGTTTGGGGCTTGGTACTGTGCCAGGTGTTTTCACCCATCACTTAATACTCCCAGACAATCCAGTGAAGCAGATTACCATTTACAGGTGACAAAATGGAGGCTTAGGTTTACTTGCCCATGGTTAACCTGTTTCTGCTAGAGCTAGGACTCAAGGCCCGGTCTGTTTTCTAAGCTTATGCTTAACACTGCTATATTATGTCAGAACCAATGTTTTCTGTCCTTGAGGGACTTAACATTTGATGGTTATGCACTAGTAGGGTGATACTCGTCCCAGTTTGCCTGGGACTTTACTGGGTTTAGTATTAAGAGGCCTATGTCCTGGGCAAACCTGGATAGTGGGCCACCCTGTATATTAATACTTCATTCAGAAGGGATGAGACCAAGATTACTGCAGTTGTGGTTCATGATTGTGTCAATGTGCCCAAGCTATTCTCCCTGCCTGAAACATCTCTTCCACCTCAACGTGGCGGACCGTCTCCCTCCTGTTGGAGGATTTCTCTCAGACAATATTTTCACATCCCCAGTGCTGGCATAGTGCCAAGCGTGTAGGCTGTGGTCAGACACTGCTTACTGAATGAGTGAAGGACTGATGGACATAGTGCTTTTCTTTCATTCCAGCAACCTGACGTGAAGTTCTCACCTTTGCCACGTCAGTCCCCTGCCAGCTCTGCATGTCTTTTTACTTTCAGTTGGCAATCCTGAGTGACAGGTGCTAAGGAGGTGAGTGTGCCAATGAATTAGATGTTGTTAAAATGCAGATTCTGAGGGACGCCTGGGTGGCTCAGTTGGTTAAGCGGCTGCCTTCGGCTCGGGTCATGATCCCAGCGTCCTGGGATCGAGTCCCACATCGGGCTCCTTGCTCAGCGGGGAGCTTGCTTCTCCCTCTGCCTCTGCCTACCACTCTGTCTGCCTGTGCTCATGCTCGCTCTCTCTCTCTCTCTCTCTCTCTCTCTAATAAATAAATAAAATCTTTAAAAAAAAATGCAGATTCTGATTGAGTGAGCAGATTCTGCCCTTCTCACAACCTCCCAGGTGTTGCCTGTGCTGCTGGTCAGGATTTCAGAGGAAGGGTCCATGGCAACTGGGGCAGAATTAACCCGGACTAAAACATCTTCAGATGATAATACCAAATGACCAGATTTTGTGCTTTCCACTCAAAATGTGAGGGTCCAAGGGTGGAGGGTCTTAACTTCTCAGGGCAGTGGTGGTGGTCTGGGACATTTTGGAGGTACTGAGTGTCATAAGGAAAAGATACAGTGGCACATGGGAAGAAGGGGAAACCCCCATTTGTACAGCTGAAGATGATTAAAAAGTAATGGGAAGAAACAGGTCAGGTGAAAGCTCAAATGATGGTCAGGGTTTCCACCCCCTGGAAGTCCCTCTTCAGTTCCGACTAAGTCTTGCACAGCTGTTCCACACTCCTTCCCCCAGCTGATAGGTTCAGCCTACACTAATGTCTCTCTCTGAAAAATTATGAATGTACTGTACATTTATCACTTGTTCTTGAATCATTTGTGTATGTTGTCATTCCAACTATAATGTCAATCTTTTTAAAGTAGGGACTGTGTTTTATACCTTCTCTATGTGCTGAACACTCAGAGCCAACATAGACACTGGTATGATTGGGTTGTTGGGTAGTTTAAGTAAGTGCTTCTCAAACTCTGGTGAAGGACCAGTTTTGGCGGGGGCGGGAGGGTAAGGAAGGTCACTGACTGGTATTTATACAGTATATTCACGTTAAGGCAATGCCAAAGTACTAAGAGTTTCTAAATTTTCCTAGGGTTTTTTGCTTATTTCATTGTGAGTGAGTTACAGCTGTTGCTAAGAAGCAAGTGCCTTGAGTCTGAAAGACATGTTGGCATATAAAGATAATCCTGGGTTAGGACTAAGGTAGCAAGGTAGAGACAAAGATCTGCTCGGTAAGAATGGGATACTAGGGGTGCCTGGGTGGCTCAGTGGGTTAAAGCCTCTGCCTTTGGCTCAGGTCATGATCCCAGGGTCCTGGGATCGAGCCCCACATCGGGCTCTCTGCTCAGCAGGAAACCTGCTTCCTCCTCTCTCTCTGCCTGCCTCTCTGCCTACTTGTTATCTCTGTCAAATAAATAAATAAAATCTTTAAAAAAAATAATAAAAATAAATAGCAGCAAAAAGTGGAAGGGCTCCCCAGCCTCCTTTTGCTTCGACTCTGTCCTGAAAACACAGAAGGCTTACCAGACTGATGTTCCCACCGATCTGTGAGAGAACCCGGCAGGCTATGATCCGGTCCCTCCACTGGTAACTGTTCAGCTCCACAGCGAGCATGGTGTGTATCAGGGTCTGAGGAATGGAAGACTTAGGTGGATATTCCTGGTAACTTTTAGAGATGCTGGAGCCTGAAGAAGTGTTAGATCCTAATATGGCATTCAGCCTAATTAATGTCACAATTACATGAGGAGCCCATCCCTAGTGAAGGAAAGAGTAGGTTTACAAGATACGGGGCACTCTTCTATCTGAGCCAACTGACTTTAGATTCTTAAATCAGGGAACAATATACAGATTTAGCAACCCGAACAGAAAAGTCCTGGGGCCTTCTCTTTAACGATTTTTATTCCTGATATGATTTGTATATGCCTCAATCTGTGTGAGTGAAAGTAAACACACTTGTAGGTCTGAGCAGTTTTCAATGGTAAACTTCTGGCAGAAGCAAATTCTACATATCACAACTCTTCTTGCATACACAGAAACCATCTGCAGCCTACTTTTTCACCTTTGTCTCAGGTGGCTGGTGTCCCTTTTTACCTGTATATACACCTCTGTCCCCCAATCCACCCACACACTTAGTCTAGTCTTTTAACTAGGCTTACTTACTTACTCAGCCACCTGCATTTCCAATTCCTTACTTGAACTGACCTCAGACTCAAGTGTTCCCCATAACTTGGTTTCTCCTCTGACCCTGTAATGAATACATACTGTCTTTTCACTGAGATGGCTCAGGAGCATACAACACTGGTGCTCAGTGTCATCATTCTTCTTATTAAACAGCTGCTGGAAGATCCTCTTAATCATGGGGTATGTGACATCACCTTCCAGAGCCAAGCACTGAGCTGCAGCCCAGCTGTCCACACTGTTACCTGTTGGGTGGGGTGAGAAACAGCTGTCTGTTCTCCCTGCAGAGAGAACAGCCTCAGGGTTGGCACCCAAGGCTGTTACCTGCCTGGTATCTTACTCTCCTGTGCCCCACTTAGTATAGAAGTCAATGCCTGTATTTCAGTGGATCGTATCAAGGTTTTAGATATAGACTGAAAACCTTAACCTGAAAAGTTAAACCCTAAAAGGCTCTTGCTGGGTAACAGCAGTAGGACATAAGGGCCAAATAAATTTGCGTGAACGGGGTCATGGTGTCCAGACAAATAGGTCTATGAAACACTTAGCCACCCAGGTATGACTAGGTTTTTGTAAAAGTATCTAGGAAGCACTATCTCTGAATGTTCATGAACAGAAACCCCAAACCCCCAATACAGTAGACCTCACAGAGCATGACACTAGAGAAGAAAGGATTAGGAGAAGCTGATAGTGAGATGTCCTGTCTCTACCCCATATTCGCAGGTCAGAAGCGGCAGGGAGTTACTCACCCTTCAACAGGACACTATGCATGACGTCCCGGGCGAGGGGATTATGTGACTGTATGGCATATTGGCATAGCGCCGCTGCCATCCGCACATTGGCATTTTGGTCCCCAAGAGCAGCCTCCAGGGCAGGCTGTAGAACCTCTGGCAAGACCTGGACAGATGGGGCTTTCCCAGTCTCCTTGTCTGTGATCAAAAGAGAACCAGGTAAGAGGGTGCTAGCCCCTTTGATTTTCACCAAAACAGTTTCTTCCCCCTAGCTGCATAGTGGTCGACCTCAATCTCAGTTCCTGGTGCTTCCTGCTAGTTAATAGAGTTTGGCTGAGCCCCTGCAGTAGGTGGGCATTTCTGGCTCCCTTCTGTGCTGGGTATTCCTGCTCCCAGTCCTTGATCATGTGGCCCATGGAGAGCTGGATTCAAGCCACGGAAGGTTTCTAGCTAGACTCTGGTGACCTTCACCATTAGTTTCAATGATGAAAATCAACCTATTTACCATACATGTTTTTGTATTTTTACTTTGCCATTTATGGTGTTTTCATATTCATTATCTCATTCAGTCTGGCAGTAGCTCGTTGAAGTAGGCAAGGCAGGTATTAACTGCGGAGCTCATCTGAAATATTCATTTCAGGAGTCTTAGATCGAAACAGTCAGACTCCCACGACTCACAGACCACACAAAGCACCAGTCTTCTGAAGGATCTAGGATGGGAGAGCAGTTGGCCAATAGAGCAGCCTCAGGCATTCCTTCTGGCCAGAGTTCTCAAGGCACTCCGGACAGCATTCCACAGAGCCTTCCGGGGACATGTGCTGTGTTCGCAGGAGTGAGCATGCCTTACAACAAGTCGAGAGTTCTAATCCCAGGGCCCACAAAGGGCCTGCCTATTAGAAGCCACGGCATTCGTGGAAGCCCAAGTGATGGCGCCTCCTTAAAGCATTTGTTTCACTTACAATTTTCCCAGTCCAGATGTGATGTGTCAGAGTTCATGTTTACCATAAGCAATGTTGCCTATAGAGATCAGGGCAACACATAGACATTTTAACTAAAGCTCAAATTCTCAGGTAGAAGGGGAAAGGGTCTGCTAACCTTTTGTCCACAATTATCCTCATTTTAGAGATAAGGAATTTGAAGCTTAAATAGGCTAACTGACTTCCCAAGAAGTGGCAGAGCTGGATCTGTGACTAAGATTTTAGGATTTCTGATCTTATCGTCATTGTGGGCGGCTATGCCATTTGTTAACAATAGGTTAGATGGGAATAGGTGTATTTTAGGAGAATAAGTAGAAGTCAAATGAGTATTTCAAAAAGTAATGAGTAAGATAGTTTTCTTTGGGAAGGTATGGGAAAGAAACAAGACAAAGGTTAAAATCTGGACACCTAGGACATCTGAAAGGGATCACGTGAAGGCATAATTCTGGGAGCAGACAAAAGTGTTCTTTGTATGTATGTGGAAGGTTGGGGATAAGAGTATAATGTCTGTGGCTGCCTATTGGTTTTCTCTGTGCCAGCTACTGCAAACGTATCATTCATTTAATACCCAAGGAAATAAGCAGATATAATAAAAAACGCATAGTGTGGGGGCCGCCTGGCTGGCTCAATTGAAAGAGACTGTAACTCTTGATTTTGGGGTCGTGAGTTCAAGCCCCATGTTGAGCCTAGAGCTTATGAAAAAAAGAAAAAAATGCCTATGTGCGGAAGCATATAGAGGGACAATGACCCAAGTCTGGGTGGTGGGGCAGGGCAAACTCAAAGGAAATGATAGCTGAAAATTAAAGGACAAGTACAGAAATTAATCAGGTTAAAAAGAAATGAAGAGTTTTCTGGCAGATGGGGCAGCAAATTCAGAAACCTGTACCCAAAATGCCCATATCTGGAACTTTGTAGCTAGGAAATAAATGAAACTTTAAAAACATGACAATTTTGTAGAAGTAAAATTAGTCTCCGCCATTTAGGAGGGTTCCTTGTCTGGCAGGAATGGCAGGAAAGTAAGCAGACAGTTAAGACAGAATGATACATATTAGGACAGAATATTATTAGAATGCTACCAGCAACAGAGAGGAAAAAGCCCTAGCCCAGGTTTCCCATAAAAGGTATCTGAGGGCATCTGAGAAATAAGGAAGCCAGTTGGTTTTATGTCCTCTTAATAGCACTTGATTGTTTCTAGCATTTGGGTCCTGTGTCTTGTTAAACTCTCTCCTCAGATTACAGTTCTGGCTGTTGTAGACAGAAAATTTTCCTTTTTAACTACTTATTGCTAGTAAAGAAAAAAGCTACTAACTTTTCTTTTCCAAAAGATTAAAGACCATTGGAAAGAATGGCTAAGTCCTTAATTCATTTTCTAAAACTAGCAAAAACTGAAACTTAACAAACTACTCATTTTTGTAAATGTAGTAAAACATTCTAAAATATCAATAAATCAAACCCAGTGGAGTAACAAAAGAATAATTTATCATGATCTGTTAGAGTCTAAGAATTTAACAACAGAATTCACATCCACAAATTAAAGAGAGAAAATAGGAAATGGCTGGTAAAATTCAACACTCATTTTTATAATGAATAGAAAATCCTACATGTATGTTGACATATTATTTCTGAAAGCATTGAGAAAGACGTGAAATGCCAAGCAACGTTGGTTACCCTGGGGAGTAGCATGGGGTGGGACTGGGAATTTTGGAGGAAGGGAATTAACCTCTTATATTCCTCTGTTGACTGATGAATACACAAAGAGGGAGGCAAAATCAGAATCTGTTGGTCATTTGATTATGGGAGGAGGAAGGTTTTGTCCAGGATGACTCCCTGGCTCCAAAACTAGGTGGACTGTGGGGCTGCTGATTGAGGTTTGGAACTTGGGGAGGGGGTCTGCAGTGAGGGTGTCTGTCTTGGGTTTCAGATGTGCTGTCAAAAGAAGGGTTAAAATAGAGTCGGGAGGGGGAAGTGTGTATGTACACACACAAACTATATATAATTTTGGTCTGTTACAAACAGGATCTCTGAGTGGAACAGTGTGAGCTTCCTTGAAGCTGCTGAGCAAACAGAAGGTAATGAAATGTAGTGCCAAAGGCACTGGACCCAAAGGCAGGAATTTAAATTTCATATCTTGCTGATACGCTGTGTATATTCAGGCTAGTCTCTGGGCCTTGGTTTTGTTTGTAAAATGATCTCAGATAAGCTCAAAGGTCCACACCAGTTCTCATTGTCTATGGCTCTCACTTGAGTCCCCCCGGCTGGTGGCACTCCGGGGCTGTTCTAAAGCAGCTGTGGCACATGTGATGATGGCTTGGATCCGAGTGTCGTCATGCACGTCCAGCAAGCCCCGCAGTAGGCCCTCTACTGTCGCATGGTGCCACTCGATGACTATACCACAAGGAGGGAACGGAGAAGAAAACCATCTGGTTAGGGTTAGATAGGCCCCTTCCTCCTAGCACAATTCAAGCAAAACATTAGCTCAGAAGAATAAAGGGCCCCAGGGATATGGGGAAGTTATTTCTCTGACAATCCATATACCCTGTTGGGCAGTTCGCAAACGCTGCTACACGCTCCCCCGCCCCATCCCATCTTATATTCTGTCTCTTTTTGCTTAAATAACTCTTCATTGTTACCATCTGGAAAATAAAAAGGGTGATAACACAGTGATTAAGGGTACTTTGTTATCAAACCCACCTGATTTGGAATCACAATTATTAGCTGTGTGACCTTGGATAAGTTACTTAACCTCTCTGAGGTTAATATTGCTTACTTATAAAACGGGAATGGTAGTAGAACCTACCACATTGAGTTACTTTGAGTATTAAATGAGTTAACTGGACAAAATATTTAACAAAATGCCAGGCAATATACTAAGGACTCAACTGTTATGATTGTGGTTATCGTTAGATTGCCTCTGAGGTCTCTTCCATCTGGCTTTCAAGATCTTCCTCATTTTATTACTAACTTCTCTCTCTGTAGGTATAAGCTTTCATTTCAGAGTTCCTACGGGTAGTTTTACTCAGAAAATCTGTCAGCCCTTTTATGGTTGCGTGATCCAGTACGTGTGATGGATCGCCTCTCTCCTGCACTAATTAAACTAGTCTCAAGTTCTGCAAGCCAGCAGTCGTAAGTCCTCAGACCTTAGAGCTTTAACCAGTCCTTGCCAGGCCCTTACTCCCAGGCACTCCACCTTCTACTCCCACATTGCCAAAGGCAGAGTGGATATCTGAGAATCCCAACTCCACATGTGAATTTTGGAGAGGTGTTGTTTCTACCACAGCCAGCTAGTTTCTCTGGATCACTACACTTCCATTGCTTGGGCAGCATATTTCATCCTTCCCTTCATGCGTCATTTACTGAGCATAAAGTTTCAGAGGCTGTAAGACAGAGTCCCTGTCTGTGAAGAGTCCTCAGGATAGCGAGTGTACACGGATTACTGAGGTACAACCCGTCCATGCAGAAAGCTTCCAGAGATAGGTCAACTATCATTGTGTGAAAGGCTCTTCTCTAGTGACACCTTGATGAGCGAACTGGATTTGTATGTTTTCACAAGAGAGGGATGAATTTCATAGACTGAAAAACATGAGGCCAAGGTGAGACCCTCCTCCCTCAAACGTTTACTGGTATCTCCAGACCCACCGCTGCCCCTTCACTTACTCAGAGCCCAGGCAGTCTTCCATTCCTGCAGCATCCTCCGCAGGACCGCCAGTTCCCAAGTCACATCCTCCTTGAGTGATTCTTTTGGCTTCCTCAGTTTCCTGGTCATAGTGGGAACATGCTCCTCGCTCACCTGGAGCAGCGGATCTTTGACTGGAGTGGGCAAAGCTGTCCAGCGCAGGGCTCCTTTCACAGGCCTGCAGACTGTGCAATATGGCAGTGTGAGGTCATCTTGCCCCACTGCCCGAGGCCCTGTGTTCCAAGCTAGCATGACATCCTACTCCTGACCAACACCAAGGCCGAACAAACTCTTGAGAACAAACTTGCCCATGATTATGCCAGGAACTAAGTACAAGTCCCATAGGGAGTTAGGAAAAGTCCTGATGACAGACGTGATAAAGGCATGTTGGGGGGTGGATTTAGATATAAACCTTTTTATGCACTTAATCTTTAAGAACAAAATTTGTTTATATATAATAAGGTTTTGCTTAAAATTCAGTTATCTGCTATATTGCAATTTAGAGTGTAATTGTCCATTCCTAGTTTATTAGGGTTTTGTCTTTTTTCTAAGTTTATGTATTTATTGTAGTGCCTGGATGGCTCAGTTAAGCGGATGACTCTTGATTTTGGCTCAGGTCATGATCTCAGGGTCCTGGGGTCAAGCCCCATGCCAGGCGCATGCTCAGCAGGGAGTCACTTGAGGATTCTCTCCCTCTGCCCCTCTCTCTGCTCGTGCACGCACGCTGTCTCTCTCAAATCTTTTTTTTTTTTTCTTTTAACTTTATTTATTTGTAAGTAATCTCTACAGGTAACACAGGGCTCGAACTCAGGACAGCAAGATCGAGAGTCCCGTGTTCTGACTGAGATGGCCAGGTGCTGACTTTTTTATATTTCTTTTTAATGTTTTTAATTTGGGAGGAGGAATGCTGCTACAAACTGCTAAGTTTGAGAGATTTTAGCATCTCTGAGTTTTTCCTCATTATGACAACAGCTGAAAATTTGAGGACAGAAGAATGTATTATAAAAATATAGTTGTTATATAAAAACCAGTTACAGCTATGTTTTCTAGACTTTGTGATCTCCCTGGTGTCAGATTCAGAAGGACTCTTCCTCAGAGCAGTTGTGTGGGGAAGGCAAAAAATATAAAAACATTTCCAGATTACCAAGTTCATGATCTGTGGCGTTGCTTATCTGTCTGTCTCATGCTCTGATCTGTCACTGCTGAGGTTTGTGTCCCGTCCACGATTTCATTCTAACATGTTTAGGTTTGTTCTAAATCCACTCTTTCCTTTGAGCAAGCAAGGCAAAACCATTTCTTTCTCCTAATGTAAAAAGAGTCTTGTGAGACTCCAGGGCAGTTTAGCTCAGATGCCACACAGAGCATACCCTCCGAATGGTCCTCCCCCAGCTCAGTCATGCTGGGGGAGCCCCGTCACCCTGTTGAGGGCTGGCTTCCTTTGGGGCAGGAGGTATGAGCTGGGGAGGCAGAACCACCTCTGGACAGGTGAGCTCCCAGTGAGTTGATACTAGATACTCCCCCATTTCTCTCCTCTCAGCCTGCTTGAAATCCCTCCCACAGAAGTGAGAAGTAGCTGGATTAGTCTAGTCCCTTTCCTCCTACATCCCCCTGCTCAGGGAGTTAAAAAGGATGTGGTAAGAAAGCCTTGAGTCTCTGGTATTTAACCTGTGTGGGAATAAACATGCACACCTGTCAATGTTAATTTTACTTCTGGTCCTTTGAGTTGGAGACAAGTATAAACACATCCCCTAACCACATTCCACATCAAAAGTCCTCTGAAGGGGGCACACAGACAGCCCTTGGGCTTCCTATGGGATAAAAGGCACAGTATCCTTTGCTGGCAGAAACAAATGGTGCCTTTCACTTTGGACCATAAGACCTGTGCTCACTATAGAAGAACTGGAATGATCTGGGTATACTAGAGAGTTTTATATCACAACTTGGGGGAAATTAAGGTTATATAGCAAGAAGTACACTTTGTATCTTGAGAATTTTGATCATTTTAAAGAAATCATCATCTAAGTTTTCAGTTCAATCAAAATGGAGAGTAAAAAAAACTACCCACATTTCCTAACTTCAAAATTTTTCCTTCTTTTTTTTTTTTTTTAAGATTTTATTTATTTATTTGACAGACAGAGATCACAAGTAGGCAGACAGGCAGGCAGAGAGAGAGAGGGGGAAGCAGGCTCCCCACTGAGCAGAGAGCCCGATGAGGGGCTCCATCCCAGGACCCTGAGATCATGACCTGAGCCGAAGGGAGAGGCTTTAACCCACTGAGCTACCCAGGTGCCCCCAAAATTTTTCCTTCTTTAGGAAGGAAATACCTAGTATTTTCTAGATGAGAATTATAAGAAGGTGTGTCTAGGTTACTGTTCTGACTTTACTTCTCCCAGATCAATTTCAAATACTTATTTTTTTAAAGAGTATTTGAGAGAGACAGAGAGCATGAGCAGGGGGGAAGAACAGAGGGAGGGAGGAGGGGGGGAGAAGCAGACTCCCCACTGAGCAGGGAGCCCGACAGGGGGCTCTATCCCAGAACCCCGAGATCAGACCTGAGCTGAAGTCAGACACTGAACTGACCGAGTTATTATTTTTTTTAAGTAGGCTCCACATCCAACGTGGGGTGTGAACTCCCAACCCTGAGATTAAGAGTTGCATACTCCCGGGGCGCCTGGGTGGCTCAGTGGGTTAAGCCGCTGCCTTCGGCCCAGGTCATGATCTCAGGGTCCTGGGATCGAGCCCCGCATCGGGCTCTCTGCTCAG
>NW_019154104.1:20257351-20298424 GCF_002288905.1 Enhydra lutris kenyoni | reverse complement strand
CCCAAGTATCATTCTTAAAGTGAAAACCTGTGAACTAAAGAAACAACTACACAGACACAGACACAGACACACACACACACACATAGAATACAACGGTGGGAGAGGTGTAAGATAACTCTTTTAACATTCTTGTTCAAAGGGCGCCTGGGTGGCTCAGTGGGTTAAGCCACTGCCTTCGGCTCAGGTCATGATCTCAGGGTCCTGGGATCGAGCCCCGCATCGGGCTCTCTGCTCAGCAGGGAGCCCGCTTCCTCCTCTCTCTCTACCTGCCTCTCTGCCTGCTTGTGATCTCTCTCTGTCAAATAAATAAAATCTTTAAAAAAAAAAAAAAAAAGAGTTGCATACTCCCACCAAGTGAGCCAGCCAGGTGCCCCAATTTCAAATACTATTTAAAAAAGGAAGTTTGGGAAAGATTCTACAGCTTCTGTTCATCAAATGTTCTATGTTCTGGGGAAAAGAGGGCAGACATCTAGCACAGTAGGGGAAAAGTGTGAAGCCAGTGAGACAGGTGATGGGGCATCTGAATTCAGCAGGGGGATTTGTTTTTTATAACAGCTGTGAGGTAGAATTCACATACTATAAAACTCATCCTTTTAAAATGATACAATTCACTGGTTTTAGTATATTTACAGAGTTGTACCACTATCACAGCGTCTAATTTTAGGATTTTTTAAAAGGTTTTATTTGTTTATTTGACAGAGAGATCACAAGTAGGCGGGTGGGTGGAGGAAAGCAGGCTCCCTGCTGAGAAGAGAGCCCAATGCGGGGCTCGGTCCCAGGACCCTGAGCTGAAGGCAGAGGCTTAACCCACTGAGCCACCCAGGTGCCCCTCTAAAATAAATCTTAAAAAAAAAAAAAGTGCACTTTCATCATCACCCCATTACCCACTTCCTGCTTACATGGTTCAGGAGCTGGCTGGGACGTCCACCTTTCTGGGGTTTCAGGGAAGACTTTAGACAGCTGCTTCTTGTAGCAGTTGAGGTTTTCCAAGAAAATGTGGTCTCTCTTCCCACCAATCTGGTGGATGATCCGGACTTGATCTGTGAACAGATAAAGAAATAAGGAGTCCCTGGTACTACCCTCCTTCCTCTCTTGCTGGGTTTTCAGTCACCAGGATCACACCCAATTTCCTTCTGCCTTATTCTTCAGCCCCAAAGACTCATGATTCCCATATGTGGGGGCATCCTTTGAAGGTGACTGTTGCTTGGAAGTAGGAGCTGGTGGTCTCACAGAGGCTTGGAAGCCAAGGCAGAACCTGTCTTAACTTACAGGTATTGTTCCCTATGAAAAGCTAAGTCCCAATTAAGGAGTATCTTAATTCATTTCTTATCAGTCATAAATAACTTCATCTGAATAATTCTGTTAAATACTTTAAGAAGACTTTCAGTTGACAGTTGAACAAGATGGGGGCAAGGAAGAATAAACAGCTTGGAACGTGCAGACCTAGATCATATATCTTGGAAGCCAGGCATCGAAAAGCTAACAAGATGGAATGGGAAGGTAGTGGACATTTATTGAGCATTGAGCGAGAAGCATTATAGATGCTCTCCTTTCTATTCTTTACTTGAAGTGGCTTTTTTGTTTGTTTGTTTTGAAGATTTTATTTATTTGAGAGAGGGAGAGAGAGAAAACATGAGCAAGGAGGAGGGAGAAGGGTGCTTGCAAGCAAGGAGCCTGATGCGGGGCTCGATCCCAGGACCCTGAGATCATGACATGAACTGAAGGCAAATGCTTAACTGACTGAGCCACCCAGGCTTTAAGAGCATTTTTATTAGTATCGTTTTACAAAGGAGGCTCGGAGGGATTATATAATTTGCTAAAGTTAGTAGGAAGGGGCTAAGCCAGGATCCTCTGGACTCCAAAGCCCATGATTTTCTTCTAACATAGCACCTCAGTGGATTATCTCAAAGGGAGAGAAGGAGAAGAGCAGAGAAGTAGTAGTTGTTCTCCAAGCCAAATCTTGTTTCCTTTACAACCCCACGTTCCACACGATTGTGGAATAACCTCCTTAGTAAGATAAAGGGATAGAGAAAGGGGTGGGGGTGGGGGACAGACAGATTCCCCCACCAGATACTGCCTATCCCCTGCCAAGACAACTCTCCTGTGCTAGTCATGAGGGGATGTTGGTCTTCTAGGGCCTCTTATCCACACCCGAGACTCTTTCATTCCCCCCGCTGAATTCTACCTCCCTGCGCCATGTCCACCTCAGCCCCCAGCACCGAACCCCAGCTCTATTACCAAAGTAGATCTCCTGTTCAAAGGTGTTGTCTGTGGAGTAAGCAAACTTCCCAGCTCGAGGATTCACCTGCCGGAAGCGGCTTTCCTTTGGGGGCTGAGAGATGTTCTTCTTTCTTTTGATATCCTCAGCAGTCTCATTGGTGCCAGGGACAGTTCCAGCTATCTGCACTTGTGGCAAGTAATTGGGCAATCTTAGCAGGAGGGACAGGGAGAAAAGGGAAAGACAGGAGATGGACCTGCTGCCTTCCAACAGACCCATAGCTCACTCCTCTTTAAGCTCACCTCATGTACACATGAGCATCTGGAAACTTCTACGTTTAACTAGCAGCCTTGCTCCCAAAGTGCCAAATGAATATTCAGGCCCGCCATAAGGGCCTGTCTCCAGCCTCCTTCCTCCTCCTCTAGCAGAGCCACTCCTGCAGACAGTGAGCAGCACGGTAGAGGGGTCAGGGTCCCAGCAGTCCCTTTTTTAACATGGTGCCCTTAGAGGTTGCACAGACTTGGGGAAGGGAACAAGTTCCTACATTACTTCATCTCATCGTGTATGTGGTTAATGTCTGTCCACCCCAGTGAACAAATGATTAAGTTCCTTAAAGGGTCGATGTCTCTTATTTACATTGTATTCCCAGCACTTTGCAGAGCACCTGGCAAAGAGTAGGAAGGCAGTTTATGTTTGTCCAATAAATGAACAAATAAATGGATTCCCACTTAACGTTTAGTTCACTTTTGGGAATCAGGTATTATAATAGCACTGGTCTTCCCTGGAGCTGTAAGTGAGAAGGAAGCAATCTGAGAAACACGCAGTCGTCAGCCCTCAGGTTGTTCAGTTCTCTGTCTAGCTGCCAGTCAGTTTTGGAGTCAGTGACACGTTGGCTCCTTATTCAAAGTGACACAAAACCAAACCTCAGAGCCTTGAGGTCTCTGCTTTCTCACTGTTAATATGGATACATTTCTGAGAGCACCTAGATAGCAAAATAGCTCAGTCTGCTAGGAAAGGCCAAGAACCAGTCCCTCTAAAGGCAGTGGTTCTCAACTAGGAGTGATTTTGGTCCCTTCAGGGGACACGTGTCAATGTGTGGAGTCATCCTTGGTTGTCACAACTGGGGAGTGCTGCTGGCATCCAGTAGGGTACTACTAAACATCCTACAAGGTACAAGACAGCCGCCCAAAACAAAGAATCCTCCAACCCAGGAGGTCAGCAGTAGCTAGGTTGAGAACCTTACTTTAAGGAGATCACAGAGAACAGGTTGGCAGTGGAGAGCACAAGAGGTTGGTGGGACAGTGTGTTCTGGAATAAGGAATATGAACCAACCCAGGAGTCCTTGAAGGGAACCCAAGGATTCTCAAACGTGTGCCTGAGGCCCCAGCCGGTGTACCTATAATAAACAGAAAGCAGCAGCTCCGGCTTCTCTGGCTCCGAGGTGGGCAGGATAACACCTTCGTTCTCGAATTCTGCTATTTCTTCTTCCTCCAGCTGTTTCAGTAGCTCCAGGTCACTGGAGGAAGTAAGCTCATCCCGGATGTGGCTCCAGTCGTATTGCTGGTGCAGAAAGCTCTGCCACTTGCTGGGGGATGCCCCAGGCCTCAGGGGACGTCTGCTCTGGATCCATCGGGCGGTGCGCTTGCTCAGCTTTTCCAGCACGATGGCTTCCCAGCCTCTGGCCTCCTTCTCAGGAGGGGGCAGCCAGGGTTCCCTCTCCTCCAGGTTCATGTCCAGAGAAAGTGATGGGCCTGGCATGTCTGGATCCCTGAAGGGATGAGGGATGAGAGGGCGAGATTTTTCCCAGCCCACATTTGCTGGCTTGGATTCCTTCGGCTGCTTCTTAAGGTTGGCAGACCTTTCTGTCTTCACAGCCTGGGAGGCGACCCTTGCCGAGGGACCTGAAGAACGTGAGGACTTGAAGCCAGTGGGTTTCTCATACCGGTCCCTGCTGATTGGGGGAGGCTGGATGATGTGGCCTGCCTTGTAGAGATGGTCGAAGTTGTACTGGCTATAAGGGGTGCTGGGGAGCCCTCGCTGCCATACCACCTCCTGAGAAAAGGTAAGGTTTGTAGCAGCCTTTTTCAAATATTGGTTCTTGAGGTATGTGCACCTCTGTGGGCTAAAGTTGAAGACCGGAGGCACGCTAGACAAGGAAGCACACTCCTTGTGTCCTGGTTTTGAGTGGTGAAAATTCATGCCCCATCCCAGCCGTGGGGGGAGTGACTGATGGAAATGGGGGGAAAGAAGGGTCTTTCCCTGTTGGGTTCTGGTCATTGTTTCCCGGCAAAATCTTCCTTCCACTCTTTCCTGGTACAGATGCAGGCTTGGAGGCGTGACCAGATCCTGTTGAGGGGATGGGAGGAACGGGTGAGAGCTCTAGGTCAGTAGAAATCAGTAGCCCATAGCAGTACAGAAAAGAAATGGGAAGACAGAGGAGCATGGGGTTGGGGGAGTGGGGAGAAGCCACGTGAGTTAGAAGGACAAAAGTAAGAAATGGTTCAACATTCTAAATATTCCTTGTATCAGCCCCTTGCTTCCAATTTTCCCCTTTGTCCCCAAAGTTCAGCCCCTCCTCTCCTTATGAGGGATTAGATTACTGCTTTTCAGCAGTATCCATGCATCTAATTTTTCCTAAAATGTCGCTTTCTGTGTGATTAAAGAGCTTATAGCATAGGGGCACCTATTTCCTATTTTCCTGGGGCACCTGGGTGGCTCAGTGGGTTAAGCCTCTGCCTTCAGCTTGGGTCATGGTCTCAGGGTTCTGGGATCGAGCCCCACATCGGGCTCTCTGCTTGGTGGGGAGCCTGTTCCCCCCCATCCCCCGCCTGCCTCTCTCTGCCTACTTGTGATCTGTCAAAAAAAAAAAAAATCTTAAAATAATTTTCCTTCTGAAATCCCTCCTTGGTCTAATAATGATAATTGACAATTATGAAAGACAGACAGACCTCAGAGATATTGTGGGTTTGGTTCCAGACAAGTGCAATAAAATGAATATCATAATAAAGTGACTCAGATGAATTTTTTGGTTTCCTAGTGCATGTAAAAGTTTGGTTTACACCACACTGTAGCTGACGGAATGTGTGATAGCAGTATGTCTAAAAACCAACGCACATACCTTAATTAAAAAATATTGCTAAGTAATGCTCACCGTGAGCTTTCAGTGAGTTGTCACCAGAGATCACCATGACAAATGCCGTGATAACGAGAAAGTCCGAAAGATTGCAAGAATCACCAAGATGTGACACAGAGACACAAAGTGAGCAAACGCTGTTGGGAAAATGGCACCAGCAGACTTGCTGGACACAGGGTTGCCATAGACCTTCAGTCTGTCAAAAACGGAGGATCTGTGAAGTACAGCAAAGCGAAGCAGCAGTGAGGTCTGCCGGCACATTGTCAAGGGCTTTACCTAGGGACGATACTGTGGTTTTTCATGTGTATGGGAAGAAGTGGAGGCTCTGAGTGGGTAAAGGGGTTGCTTCAGGTCACACAGGCTGTAAGTAGCAGAGGCAGGTTTTAAACCTCGTTGCCGGACTACTCCAGAGCACTTAACCTCTCTGACACACTGGCTTTCCAGTACCTTCTCTCCTTAGGACTCGATTTGGTCCACTTTGTTCTATTAAACCTGACCTGTGGGTTTATTTCTTTTTCTTATGAGCCTGCTTTTATCTAGATATCCCTAGTCCAGAATTGATAACCTCACTCAATTAAATCATACATGATTACTATGATGTCAGGAATTTTTGCACAGAAGACTAATTTAGTCATTCCATCTCTTCACAACTATGAAGGTAACATGGCCATAAAGGCACAGAGTATTTTAAAAGTGAAACCAAAAAAGTTAAGGCAAGGGTAGAAGGGGGTCACAAGTGACAATTTTCTGAAACAGTGCCTACTTTCACAGTTTGAAGATGAATTATTAGATGAAAACAACATTCATGTTCTCATGCCTTATGTATTGCCTGATACAACATTTTATCATTTTTTTTAAATTTTATTTATTTATTTGACAGAGAGAGAGAGCATAAGCAGGGGTTGTGGCAGGCAGAGGGAGAAGCAGGCTCCCCACTGAGCAAGAAGCCCAATGCAGAGCTTGACCTGAGCTGACAGCAGATGCTTAACTG
This sequence comes from Enhydra lutris kenyoni, assembly GCF_002288905.1. NCBI lineage: Eukaryota > Metazoa > Chordata > Mammalia > Carnivora > Mustelidae > Enhydra > Enhydra lutris. Next base: position 20,292,082 of record NW_019154104.1, on the reverse strand, counting down.
ACCGAGCCACCCAGGTGCCCCACATTTTATCATTCTTAACATATCAGTGTGTCAATTCTTGCTCCTAAGGCAGGGGGCATTTTGATCCTAAACACTTGAAAAACGGATGAGGACTGGTTTCACCCCAAGGTGACTATACAGAATGATTTTGGGTGTCCCCAGATATATATACCCTTTAGCAGGTGGTATATAGAATCTTTGGTTACAATGCCAGCATCCCAGAAAGAATACCATATTAGCATTATCAGTTATTATAAATTGTCAAGCCATTATGATGGGTTATTGAAAAGAGGGAAACTCCTTGTGTGTTTTTGAAAAGGAATGAGGGCAGGTGCCTGGGAGGCTCAGTCTTTAAGCATCTGCCTTCGGCTGAGGTCATGATCCCAAGGTCCTGGGATTAAGCCCCACATCATGCCCCATATCGGGCTCCCTCTCAGCAGGAAGCCTGATTCTCCCTCTCCTACTCCCCCTCCTTGTGTTCCTTCTCTCACTGTGTATCTCTCTGTCAAATAAAGAAATAAAATCTTTTTAATTTTTTTATTTTTATAAACATATAATGTATTTTTAACCCCAGGGGTAAAGGTCTGTGAATCGCCAGGTTTACACACTTCACAGCACTCACCATAGCACATACCCTCCCCAACGTCCAAAACCTCACCCCCCTCTCCCTCCCGCCCTCCCCCCAGCAATCCTCAGTTTGTTTTGTGAGATTAAGAGTCACTTATCGTTTGTCTCCCTCCCGATCCCATCTTGTTTCATTTATTCTTTTCCTACCCCTCAAACCCACCAGGTTGCATCTCCACTTCCTCATATCAGGGAAATCATATGATAGTTGTCTTTCTCAGATTGACTTATTTCACTAAGCATGATACCCTCTAGTTCCATCCATGTTGTCACAAATGGCAAGATTTCAAGGAAATAAAATCTTTTAAAAAAGAAAAAAAGGAATGAGGACAGGACAAAATGTGGAAGGCTTCGGTCAAAAGAGGCTTGTCCTAGATGGACTTAGGGTCAGAAGACAAGTGTAAGGCCAGGTTCTGTACTTCCCACCCCACCTGATTTGCCTCAGTGTGCCAATCTGAAAATAGAGTTTGGTATCTGTTCTAATTTAGTGTTGATATGAAGCTCAAAATTAGAGAACATGTATGAAATTTTTTTTTGCAAGCTACATAGTATTACATAACTGTGAAGAATCATCACTGGTTTAGAGCACGGACTATGCCCCTCAAGGTAAGTTTCTGGGGTCCCACAGTTAGATGGTACACTGGGCACTTAGGGAACCGGTCGGGAATACTGGGGCCCTTGGCAATTAAAAGAGAAGGTGGATAGAGAGGGAAGAAAAAACCCTCTGTATGGAGTTTGGAGGCTCCATATTATCCAAATATAAATGTTACCTAGACCAACATTGAGGCAAGGTCCTCCTCCCAACAAATGGTTCCTTAAGAACCAAAGCAGGGGGTGCCTGGATGGCTCAGTTGCTTAAGCTGTCCAACTCGATCTCAGCTCAGGTCTTAATCTCAGGGTTGTGAATTCAAGCCCTGTGTTGGGCTCTGTGCTGGGCATAGAGCCTACTTAAAAATAAATAATTTGGGGGCACCTGGGTGGTTCAGTGGGTTAAGCCTCTGCCTTCGGCTCAGGTCATGGTTCTAGGGTCCTGGGATTGAGCCCCACATGGGGCTCTCTGCTCAGCAGGAAGCCTGCTTCCTCCTCTCTCTGCCTGCCTCTCTGCCTACTTGTGATATGTCTGTCAAATAAATAAATAAAAAAATCTTAAAAAAAAAAAAAAAAGGTAATAGACTCTCACCTCCACCCACAGAGTCTGGTTTTAAGGTAGGCCCAAGAGGGGACAGTCAGCTTCGAGGACTGTATTAATGGTTAAGGACCTTCTATATCAGGAACATTTGAAGAACTTGTTAAAAGGCAGAATCCTGTGTCCTACATCCCAGAATATTGATTCAATACGGTGCAAATGAAGTCTAGAAATCTGCATTTCAACCAGCTCTCACAGGTGTTTATACACATTAAATTTGGAGAAGCTACAGCCCCAGCAGGTATCAGTGGGGGTTGTGAAGGAAGCTTGGTGTGAGGGGAGAGCAGGATCAGAGAATACAGCCTCTTAACCTGGCTTGTTTCAGACCCCTCCCCCTGCTGCCTTTCTCATCAGAAAGTTCCTTCATTTCCCCCCTCTACTTTCTTTTTTTTTTTTTTTTTAAGATTTTATTTATTTGAAACAGAGAAAGAGATCACAAGCAGGCGGAAAGAGAGAAGCAGGCTCCCCGTCAAGCAGAGAGCCCGACTCGGGACTTGATCCCACGACCCCGAGATCATGACCTGAGTGGACGGCAGAGGCTTCACCCACTGGGCCACCCAGGTGCCCCTTCCCCCTCTACTTTCTAATTCCTGTTCCTTGCCATGCACTCACACAGATCTACTACGGTCTCCTGAGATTACTACAGAAACTCTGCCATAAACATTATTCTGTTCTAACTGTTCTAACCCTTTTATCTTACAGATTGAGGTCCAGAGGGAAGAGACACTATGAAGATCACAGTACTGGTTAATCTCTGAAGTAATCCTGACCCTTTTGACACCTAATCCAGTGTTTTCTACAACTTCAGACTGCCTCTCATCATTCAGCTGACGCTAAAAGCTCCTTTCAGTACTGGTAAAGTAGCAGTGTTTTCAAGTTACCTTCAAGGTGGCATCCCTCAGCCCAGTCTTCAAGGGGAAGCAAGGTTCTGCATCTTAAAACTTTCTTGGTTTCTTAGGTTCCAAAGCTGTTTATACTGGTTGCCAGGCAACCATCTCTTTAGAATTCCATGGGTCTACTGACAGGATTTGCAGGTTCAACCAGTGGTATCCTCAGCTATTTATTTTATTTACTTTTCTAAACAACTTTGGGAAGCTGCATTGTATTTCTTGATTGATGGTACAACAGACTGCTTGGTCATCCTTTGAAAATAAACCTCTAAGTTTGTGCAGCTCAATATTTTTTCCCCCTCAAGCGTTCACCCAGCTCTGGCATGCTTCAGATTAGTAGGCTGATAGAACAAATAGTAAAGTAGAATGGGTCTGTCTTTGGGGTCGTTTCCATTCCCCTTTCATCTCCACCTCCACTTAATCTCCTGCGATCATACAGTTCAATTCCATCTCTCCTGCTCCCCAAATCCTGGCTAGATGATCAGCTGGTGACACTTTTTACAAGGAGACTCTTCAAATTCCATATTTCTACTAGTATAATCCCAGGTCTCCAGAATTCTGGTCTTCTGAAGTTCCCTTATGAAAAGAATTTGTCCTGACAGCAGGAAAGATTTCTGGGCATGAGGCTCTGTCTGTCTTGTTGACCTGGAGCTTTTCAGGTGGTCACGAATTCTTGCTTACCAACTTAAGCACTCAACTTTAGTGCCTGGGCTCAAGCTATGCTCAGACCCTGGGATCCTTAAATAAAATCTTAAAAAAAAAAAAAAAAGAGGGGCGCCTGGGTGGCTCAGTGTCTTAAAATACTCTGCCTACTTGTGATATATCAAATAAATAAATAAAATAAAATCTTAAAAAAAAAAAAGAACCTAGGACACTTACAAAAGGGCAAAAAAGCATGGTTTCTGAGACGAAAAGACTGAGACTTAAAAATTCAATGGAATTACTGTATGAGCTAGCAATTCTACTACTCATAAGTATATCCCTGAAAGAATTAAAAGCCGGGGCTCTTAAACAGGTATTTATAGACCCATGTTAATAGCAGTGCATTCACAATGGTCAACGTGGAAAAAAACCAAAATCCATCAGTGGATGAACAGACAAATAAAATGTACTGCATACACACAGTAGACTACTGAGCCTTAAAAAGGAGGGAAATTCTGATACATGCTACATATATGGATGGATATGGAAGGCGCTAACTGAAATAAGTCAGACACAAAAGGACAAATACTGGGCGCCTGGGTGGCTCAGTGGTTTAAGCCGCTGCCTTCGGCTCGGGTCATGATCTCAGGGTCCTGGGATGGAGTCCCGCATCGGGCTCTCAGCTCAGCGGGGAGCCTGCTTCCCTCCCTCTCTCTGCCTGCCTCTCTGTCTACTTGTGATCTCTCTCTGTCAAATAAATAAATAAAATCTTAAAAAAAAAAATCATGAACGTAAGATCCAATACAAGGTCTTAAAAAGGGCCTGAAGTTAAGTTTGGTGAAAAATCCACCACTAGGTGGAACCCATCCACAGTTTATGAAAAAGTGGGGGAAAGGTAAGCCGTCCCAGATGAGAGGGAGATAACATTTGCCTCAGTAGCTATGATCTCATTTGTCTACTTTTATACCTATAAGGAAAAAAGCACTGGTCACACAGGTAGTAAAACTCCAGGCCTCTTAAATGTGGGGATGGTGTGGAAGATAAGCCTATACACAGGTAATACACAAGCAAAACCCCATTATGCACACTTTTAACGAAACCTCATGATAATTAATGAGAGGACATTACTCAGCAAACTGATAAAAAAAATTCCAGTGCTCTTCCAGTTTTTCCAAAAAATTCCAGTCCTCTTAGCTGTTAAGAATTTGGCAACTGGAGGGGCGCCTGGTAAGCTCAGTCAGTTAAGCTCCTGACTTGGTCTCAGATCCTGATCCCAGGGTGCCAGCCGCCCATGGGGCTCCCTGCTCAGCGCACAGCCTGCTTCTCCCTCTCTCTCTCCCCTCTCCCCACAACCACTCGTTCTCATGCTCTATCTCAAATAAATAAAATTATTAAAAAAAAAAAAAAGAGTGGAAAAATAACAAAAACCCACTCAAAATTAATTAAAAACAAAAACTGGCGACTGGAGACTTTCCCAGCTGCCAGAACCCTTCAGAGCCAGCTCTTGATAGGGAAACACTGCACGGGCCAATGAGCTTCCCAGAAGCAGAACTAGGAAAGGCTTCTCCAATAGTGCAGGTTTTTCAGTACGTAAAGCAAGTTCATGCGTGTCATTTTCGCTCTTGCTTTTACAGGTAAGTCACTGACCTGGCGGGACAGGAGTCTGGCCCTCCAAGCTCAATTTGGCGGGCTACTCGGCCCCACGGGGCGCTTAACGTGCAGATGACGCAGCCCGCCGCTAGAGGCTCTTGGAGCAGTTTCTAACTTTCTTCACTGCTCTGTTTAAACCACACGAGAACCAAAATCCAAAGGCAAGATGGTAGCCTCCTCGGGCGCTATCCTGCGAGCTTCCGGACTCGGCCGACGGGGCCTCCTGCCAGGGTCTCCAAAGCTGTGGCATGGTGGCCGCGTCTCTGGGGCCCTTGCCCGGAAGACTTTGACCTGGAGCCTGGAGCCCGCGGGCCGTTGCGGCTGGGACGAGCCCGTGCGCATTGCAGTGCGCGGCCTGGCCCCGCGACAGCCCGTCACGCTGCGCGCGTCCCTGCGCGACGAGAAGGGCGCGCTCTTCCGGGCCCACGCGCGGTACGAAGCCGACGCCGGCGGCCTCCTGGACCTGGAGCGCGCGCCCGCGCTGGGCGGCAGCTTCGTGGGGCTCGAGCCCATGGGGCTGCTCTGGGCCCTGGAGCCCGAGAAGCCCCTGGTGCGGCTCGTGAAACGAGACGTGCAGGCGCCCTTCGCCGTGGAGCTGGAGGTGCTCGACGGCCACGAGCCCGACGCGGGTCGTGTGCTGGGCCGGACGGTGCACGAGCGCGACTTCCTGCGGCCGGGCGTGCGGCGGGAGCCGGTGCGCGCGGGCCGGGTGCGCGCCACGCTCTTCCTGCCCCCAGGTGAGCGCCCGGGGTCCCCGGCTGTCCTGACTACCCTTCTCTTGTTTCCTGCACTTCTACCGACAGTAAGGAGGTACCTCCCAACATTGCAGAGATTTCTGGGGGCCTCCCAAGTCGGCCCCGGTGCAGGGGGTGGGTCTGCCTCTCCAAAATTGAGAGGTCAGTTAGAAGACATCATAGGGAAAGGGGAAAGACAGTTAGTTATAAGTGAAAACGAAAACATTTATAGGTAGTTCCAAGTTTGTTTGTTTTTTAAAGATTTTATTTTTCTGAGAGAGCGCATTGGGAGACTTCAGAGGGAGAAGCCATCTCCCCGCTGAGCAGAGCCAGATGGGGGGCTCGATCACAGGGCCCTGAAATCAGGACCTGAGGCTAAGGCGGACGCTTAACCGACTGAGCCACCCAGGCGCTCGTAGTTCCAAATTTAATGATTGTTTTTAAAAATATTTTATTTTTAAGTAATCTCTACACTGGGGGCACCCGGAGTCCGCTTCTCCCTCTTCCTCTGACTGTTTCTCTGCTTACTTGTGCTCTCTCTGTCAAATAAGTAAAATCTTAAAAAAAAAAAAAAAAAAAAAAAAAAAGTAATCTCTACACTCGAGGTGGGGCTCGAATTCACAACACGAAGATGAAGCTTCCCATGCTCTGCCAACTGAGCCGGCCAGGTGGCGCTTTTTTTTTTTTTTTTTTTTTTTTTTTAATGGTTTCTCAGTATAGCAACTTTGCTTCTGACTCTCACAATATATTAAGGTTTAAGAAAGTTAACGTGAAGGGGGCACCTGGGTGTCTCAGTCGGTAGAGTATGGCTGCCTTTGGCTCAGGTTGTGATCCCAGGCTCCCTAAGCAGAGGGGAGTCTCTGCTACACTCTCAATCTCTCTCTCTCTCTCTCTCTCTCTCTCTCTCTCTCTTAAATAAATAAATAAAATCTCTTAAAAACAACAACAAAAACCCAAAAGCAGTTTTATTCATTCAACAGTTGAAAGACGGGTTTCCAGGCTGGGTTTCAAGTCTTTGGAGATGATGAATAGTCACTGCAAACTCTTGCAGAAGTGTTTCTGTGTGAACACAAATTTTCACTTCTCTTGGATGAATACCTAGGAATGAGATTGCTAAATCATATGGTAAGTAAGTGGTTAACTAAAACATTGCTCAGCTGTTTCCAAAGTGGCAATATCATTTTGCGTTTCCACCAGCAGTGTTCTATCTGCTCCTTAGCATTTGGCATTGTTAGCTTTGGGTGGGAGGGGCAGTGGGTAATGATTTTGCTCTCTTCATTGTCTGCTTGTCAATTATTTTTAATTACAAAAGTAAGGCATGCTATTTGTAAAAAGTCTGTGGTGCTTTGAGGCTCTGGGTATAGGGGAAATGTGGATTGAGCCTATGCCACTGTCTAGATCCTTGAAGACCAGAGGGCTTCTAGCATTTCTGATCATCAATAGAAAACTTTGACATCACCAAGTAGGCAACACAGGGCTTTTGACACAACTGCAGAGAGTTTCGGAAATAGTTCAGTTTTGTGTTTTTTTTCTTCCAAAGAACCAGGACCCTTTCCTGGGATTGTGGACATTTATGGAGTTGGAAGTGGCCTTCTGGAACATCGAGCTAGTCTGCTGGCTGGCAAGGGTTTTGCTGTGATGGCTCTGGCTTATTATAACTATGAAGACCTCCCCAAAGGCCTGGAGATCCTCCACCTGGAGTACTTTGAAGAAGCTGTCAACTATCTGCTGGATCACCCTCAGGTTGGAACTTCTCTGAGTTATGATCTATGTATCGGTGTCTTCATAACTGCTCTTAATTTTCACAGAATGCGACAGATTCACCACAGCCGCTCCTAGGCTCCAACACACACTACCATTCAGAGTCACTTCTTGTAGACCATTTCTATGCAATTTTATGTCGTTGTATTTCCTGCTAGTAAAGATGTTCTTAGTTGGTTTGGAATTTTAAATCCCAGTATTTTACAGAAGATCACAATAAGCCCAAACATCTTTGAGAACCCTGGCTTTGATACAGGAAGTAGAGGGAAAGGGAACTGGAATCACTATCTCCAGAAGGCCCCAGGTTAAATGTTTGTGCATAACAACCCTGCTCTCGGAGAGGCCACAGTGTTAACTATTTTTTTTTTAAGATTTTATTTATTTATTTGACAGAGATCACAAGTGGGCAGAGAAGCCGCAGAAAGAGAGGAAGGGAAGCAAGCTCCCCACTGAGCAGAGAGCCTGATTCCGGGCTTGATCCCAGGACCCTGGGATCATGACCTGAGCCAAAGGCAGAGGCTTAACCCACTGAGCCACCCAGGCGCCCCTAAACTTAAGTTTTGATTTCACTAATTGACAGCTAGCCCCATGACCTTGCGGGCCCTCTTTCCTCCTCTGAAAAGTTGGGATGATAATAATATGTCATTTAATTTCCTAGTACTTTTCCCCTAGGAGGAATAAATGGTTGAAACCAGTCAAGGGTACTGTTGTAGAAGCCATAAGGAGAAAAAGATTGCTGTTGAGTGGTGAATCAGAGGGCCATTTGTAATAGATGTTGGTAACTATGGCAAGACCAGTCCTTGCAGGGTAGTGCAGACCCAAACTATCCTGAGGGGATGGGGTAGGTGAGGGAAGACAAAAAGAACAACTCAGACAGTTGATCCCCACCAGGGCAGAATGGATGTGAGGTCAAGGGTTTGTTGTGAAAACAGAGCATTAGCCAGTAGAGTAGAAAGTGATGAAGGAGGAGGGAGATGATGTAGTTGCAGGAGTAAGTCCTAGAGAATGAGAGTGGAGGAGACGCCAAGTGCAGGCAGCAGGGGGGCCTTTGATAAGCACAGAGGTGCTTCAGAAACCCAAGGGAAGGTAGAAAGCTTGAGCTCTTGTGGAATTAAGTAGATCCCACAGGGTGAAAAGAGGCAGAGTTCCTACTGGAGAGCTTTATTTTCTCCATTTGGTGTGAAGAGGAGACAGTGAAAGTGAGCAGGGTTAAAGGTTAAGAAGTTTTAGGTTGTGGGAGAGGTGTGCCATGGATTTGAGGGAAGTGGAAAGCAAATGTAAGTGAAATGTGGCAGGACGGAAGGGGAGCATGAGGCTGATAAGCCAGAGTATTGAGTATATCCTTCACGTGGTTGCTGAAGTCACCAAGAATGATGATAGAGAAACTGCAGAAAGGAAGATAGAGAGGAAGAGTAAGTGAATACCCCAAGACTGCAAAACTTGGCAAATGGTAGAGCCTAGATTCAGGCTCAGTTGCCCCTTTGTTGCAATTCCAGGCCTTGCTCGTCACACTGCGCTGTTCATGGCCTCATTCTCCTTCCTCCTCTGTCCTTTTCTCAGGTAAAGGGTCCAGGAGTTGGGCTGCTTGGCAGTTCCAAAGGAGGTGACCTCTGCCTCTCCATGGCCTCGTTCCTGAAGGGCATCACCGCCACTGTCTTAGTCAATGGCTCCGTGGCCAATGTCGGGGGAGCCTTACACTACAAAGATGAGATCTTGCCCCCTCTGGGCTTAGACCCAAATCGAGTAAGGCTGACCAAAGACGGCTTGGCAGACATTGTGGATGTCCTGAACAGCCCTTTGGAAGGAGCTGACCAGAAGAGTTTCATTCCTGTAGAAAGAGCTGAGAGTGCCTTCCTGTTCCTTGTAGGTCAGGATGACCACAACTGGAAGAGTGAATTCTATGCTAATGAGGCCTCTAAGCGCTTGCAGGCCCATGGTAAGAAGAAGCCTGAGATCATCTGTTACCCTGAGACAGGACACTACATTGAGCCTCCCTACTTCCCCCTGTGCCGGGCTTCCCTACACATCTTGGTGGGTGGTCCTGTCATCTGGGGTGGGGAGTCCAGAGCTCATGCCACGGCCCAGGTGGATGCTTGGAAGCAGCTCCAGACTTTCTTCCACAAACACTTGGTGGGGAAAAGTTAGGGGGACTCTCCTGAAAATATAGCCCACTATTTGAAGGTTAGGAGAGTGAGACTAACATACGCTAGCAGCAACACTTAAAGATAGTTCACCTGGGGCGCCTGGGTGACTCAGTGGGTTAAAGCCTTCGGCTCAGGTCGTGATCCCAGGGTTCTGGGATCGAGCCCCGCATCGGGCTGTCTGCTCGGCAGGGAGCCTGCTTCCCTTCCTCTCTCTCTGCCTGTCTCTCTGCCTACTTGTGATCTCTGTCTGTCAGATAAATAAATAAAATCTTTTAAAAAAATTTATTTATTTATTTGACAGATAAATAAAATCTTTAAAATTTTTTATTTATTTATTTAACAGATAAAATCTTTAAAAAAATTTATTTATTTGACAAATAAATCAAATCTTTCAATTAGCAATAATCGCGCCTCGGATAAACCTCATTGGCTACGATACTGCCACTGCGCAAAGCTAAAAAAATAAAATCTTTTAAAAAATTTTATTTATTTATTTGACAGAGATCACAAGTAGGCAGAGAGGCAGGCAGAGATAGAGGAAGGGAAGCAGGCTCCCTGCCGAGCAGACAGCCCGAGATGCGGGGCTCGATCCCAGGACCCTGGGATCACGACCTGAGCAGAAGGCAGAGGCTTTAACCCACTGAGCCACCCAGGCGCCCTAATAAATAAAATCTTAAAAAAAAAAAAAAAGACAGTTCACCTGATTTATTATTTTAACACTTTTGGGTTTTTATTCCTTTCTCTTTTTAAGTGACATCACCATTAAAAATAGTCTCCATTTGGGACACTGAATGGCTTGGTCAGTTGAGCATCTGCCTTTGGCTCAGGTCCTGATCCCAGGGTTCTGGGATTGAGTCCCACATGGGGCTCCTTGCTCAGTGGGAAGCCTGCTTCTCCCTCTGCCTGCTGCTCCCCCAGCTTGTGTGCACGCTCTCTCTCTCACAAAGAAATGTTTTTTAAATCTTAAAAAAAAAAAAAAAAAAAGTCTCTATACATATTATGTCAGGAATGAAAAGAGAGCCGTAAGTATAAGCAACTTTGTTAAAGGTTAAATATTGGAACATTACAAGTGGATATTCCTTCTTTCAGTGTCGACACCACTGTCACTACTGTCGGGGAGCAAGAATTCCTGTCCCGTCATAGGGCCTTCTAACTGGACTAAGAATCAAATTGACAAGGGCGCCTGGGTGGCTCAATGGGTTAAGCCGCTGCCTTCTGCTCTGGTCATGATCTCAGGGTCCTGGGATCGAGTCCCGCATCGGGCTCTCTGCTCAGCAGGGAGTCTGCTTCCCTCTCTCTCTCTGCCTGCCTCTCTGTCTACTTGTGATCTCTCTATCAAATAAATAAAATATTTTTTAAAAAAAGAATCAAATTGACAAGAGACAGATTAACAGGAGAAAATCAAATCTGATAGCATATGCACAGGAAATCCACACAGACATAGAAATTCCCAAGACAAGGAAAACGAGGTATGAACATCATCCTGAACTAAGGAGAAAAGGTTTGGGGTCTAGGACTTCGAAGGGAAGGAGTGCAGCTCACAGGGCAATAAGAAGAGAAGATGTTTGATAATTGGATGTTTGCCCTGCCATACAGATGGGTCACTCCGATACAGTTTATCTCTGTTAATAACCCTTATTCTGGGAAAGACCCTCAATTTAGATTCCTCCATGTCATTAAGGGAGGGCAAAAGTTTCTCTTGAGCCTGCAGGGTCTCAATTAACTTCAGCTCAAAATAATCTAGCCAGAGTGGCCCATCAGTCCCCAGGCTACCATCGTCCTCCACAAAATCTTTGTGATGATTTTCATATGTGTCTTTTCACATATTCTGCTTTAACATTCGTATGTATACCAATAAAAAAATGTGTTTTGTTGCATAAATGTCATTTTATTTTATTGACAGATCACAAGTAGGCAGAGAGGCAGGCAGAGAGAGAGGAGGAAGCAGGCTCCCTGCTGAGCAGAGAGCCCGATGTGGGGCTCCATCCCAGGACCCTGAGATTATGACCTGAGCCAAAGGCAGAGGCTTTAACCCACTGAGACACCCAGGCGCCCCATAAATGTCATTTTAAAGATACTGATTTTACAAAACAAATAAGTGGTGGGAAGAGGCAGGTTTTACTTGACACAAATCTGATACCACAGCAACACATGCAACTGACAGTGGTTTTAGTCCAGGAGGAAGGAGAGCAGTTGGGGAAGGAAATGTGCTTCCAGGGCACCAACTTTATGCCGCTCACTTAATCCTCACAACTCTGGGAGGCAAATGAAAATATGTGCAAACACAGACCTTGTTCAAAACTTTTTTTTTTTTTTTTTTTTTAAGATTTTATTTCTTTACTTGACAGAGAGAGAGACAGCGAGAAAGGGAACACAAACGGGGGAGTGGGAGAGGGAGATTCAGGCTTTCCTCTGAGCAAGGAGCCTAATACAGGGCTATATCCAAGGACCCCGGGATCATGACCTTAGCGAAGGCAGATGCTTAATGACTGAGCCACCCAGGAGCCCCTGTTCACAACATTTTAAAGCAAATGTAATCTGCTAGAGTCAGTGATTAACACTTGTTTAGCCAAAGAAAGATGACTGTGATAGCAATCTGAAACACTTCTCCCTAACAATGAAAATTCAGATATTTACATATTGGGCATTATACACTAGCAACGTTGTTTCTCATAATTAAGTAGGAAGGCTTAGAAATTGATGGTTACATCCATAGACCTTAAGATTAAACTTCCGGAGCAGAGATGTTTTCAAGGAAATATTTTCAAATAACATTTGGAAACATATTTACAAAATTATAGAAAAAGAACAGGAAGATTATTAAGATGTAAACATGGCAACTGGATCTTTTTTCTTAATATGGATTATGACTTAACATTATTTATATTTCCCTTCCTCTTCTGTTTTATCATTGAATTTTCTAAATCGCTACATTACAGAGAATCCTGCTTCAGATTCAGACAGCACCTAAGTAAATAAAATGTCATCTTAAGAAAAAACCTTTAGAGGGGTGCCTGGGTGGCTCAGTGGCTTAAAGTCTCTGCCTTCGGCTCAGGTCATGATCTCAGGGTCCTGGGATCGAGTCCCACATTGGGCTCTCTACTCAACAGGGAGCCTGCTTCCTCCTTTCTCTGTGCCTGCCTCTCTGCCTACTTGTGATCTGTCTGTCAAACAAATAAATAAAATCTTAAAAAAAAAAAAGGGCGGGGGGGATGCCTGGGTGGCTCAGTTGGTTAAGCCACTGCCTTCAGCTCAGGTCATGATCCTGGAGTTCTGGGATCGAGTACCTCATCAGGCTCCTGGCTCCTTGGGGAGTCTCCTTCTCCCTTCTCATGCTCTCTCTCCCTCTCTTAAATAAATAAATAAAATCTTAAAAAAAAAAAAAAAAAAAGCTCTTAGTAAAGGTGCTAACTAGAGGGGCTTGTGGTCTCTCTGGCTCTGCCAAGCCAGGACTAAACCAGAAGAAAATTTTTTGAGAGCCAAAAGAAAAAGGTATGAAAGAGTCGAAGATTGTTTTAACATGAAGAAAATTTGGTGCCTATAGTTTCTAGTCTCCACACACCTCAGTGGGCTCAGGAATGCCTCCTCCGCCCTTGGCCAAAGGTAATAGTGGGCTCGGGGGCTTCTCTTTGTACCACTGATTATGCTTTCTGCATGCTTTCCTCAGCACATGGACTAGAAACACCAGACTGGTTTAACTATACTCTCCAAGGTAATTTCTTCGCTGTTTATCATGCTGGAATACTCAGTGTCCTCAGAGATCCTGGAGCAGGTTCCTGAGAGAGCCTCAGGACAGAACCGAAAAGATGTTAAGAGTGTGGATGACTGTGTCCCTTGTAGACTGGGCCTTGCAGCAGACACAGGGAGGAGTAGAGCCCCTCCTTAATCCCTTCTGAAATAAGATGGATGTAGAAACAAGTGGGGGAAATAACATTTTAGTGTAGAGGTAGAACAGAATAAAAGAGCCACAGGGACAGTATTATACAAGGATGGGACAAACCACATCTAACTTAGGTGGGGAGGTGGGGAGGACTTAAGAGAAGTGACATTTCAGAAGGGAGCTGAAGTATAGGTAGGATTTAAAATTGGTTTATGGGGGCGCCTGGGTGGCTCAGTGGGTTAAAGCCTCTGCCTTTGGCTCGGGTCATGGTCCCAGGGTTCTGGGATGGAGCCTCGCATCAGGCTCTCTGCTTGGCAGGGAGCCTGCGTCCCCCTCTCTCTCTGCCTGTCTGTCTGCCTGCTTGTGATTTCTGTCTGCCAAATAAATAAATAAAATCTTAAATAAAAATAAACTAAAAATAAATATATTATAAATAAATATAAATTTCTATATAAATATATACTATATAGATAAATATATATAAATATATTTTATATATAAATATATGAAGAAATATATATTTATAAATAAATATAAACTTATAAATATAATAAAATAAATGTATATTTGAGGAAATATGTGTTGTAGAAATTTATAAAATATGGAAAATTATAAAGAAGTCAAAATGCAGGAAGCTATATTTAGTTACTCACTACCAAAGTGTACAATATGGGAAGGGGGACAGGAAGTAACTCTAATGAAGAAGCGTAACAAATACTACCTTAGCCAGGTAAATATCAGGAATAAATTGTGTTGATGCCACGTAACCCTGGTATGACCGATGTGTTGAAAGCGGCACTTCACCTCTGCAATCTTCCTCCCAAGAACCCTTAACCCTAGTCTCGTCATGAGAAGAGCTTCAAGCAAGCCCAAATTAAGGGACATTCTGCAAAATACCTAACCACAATACCCAGAACTGTCAAGGTCATGAAAAACAAAAAGTCAGAAACTGTCATAGCCAAGAAGAGCCTAAGGAGACCTGACTAACTGTAATATGATATCCTAGATGGGATTCTTGAACAGAAAGAGGACAATAGAGGAAACTAAGGAAACACAACAGAATATGGAGTTTAGTTAATACTAATATATCAGTATTGGCTCATTAGTTGTGACAAATGTGCCATACTAATATAAGATACTAACAAAAGGGGAAAGTGGGTGCTGGGTATACAGAAACTGTAATTTTGCAACTTCTCTGTAAACTGAAAACTATTTTAAATAAAAGGTTTGGGGCATCTGGGTGGCTCAATCGTTAAGTGTCTGCCTTTGGCTCAGGTCATGATCCCGGGATCCTAGGATCTGCCAGCATGGGGTTCCCCACTCAGTGGGAAGTCTGCTTCTCCCTCTCACACTCCCCCTGCTGGTGTTCTTTCTCTTACTGTCTCTCTCTGTCAAATAAATAAATAAAATCTTTAAAAAAAATAAATAAGGGGCGCCTGGGTGGCTCAGTGGGTTAAAAAAAATAAATAAAAGTTTTAAGTATTTAAAAGAGAAAGCATAATTAAAATTTTAGTATACTTCATTTTCTTTTTTTCTATATATGTATGTGTATTCATATTTTAACCTTGTATATAGATTTTTATCCTGCTTTTCTCTGACCTAACGTCATACACTGAGCATGGTACCAAACCTTCTGAATGTTGACAGTATTTCATAATCCATAATTACTTAAGTGGTTTTCTATTTTTGGATATCTAGGTTTTAAAAACAAGTTAGCTGTAATGATTAGAGTCGTGATGATTTTCTTTGTAAATTCCTTTCCATGTCGATCTCAGACTGTTTGCTTGGGATGTAGACTTCCCTGTTAACTCAAGAAAGAGTAAGCCTGGAAATATAAGTTTCTCCTTTAAGGATAATAAGTTCTGTAGAGTTTAAAAGAAAATTCTAGTTCGGCAAGTTTATAGTTTTAAGGAAAAAACAAGTTGCACAGTTAATTTATTTCCTAGCATCTCTGTATAGGAAGCTATTGGGTCACTACTTGACTAACATTTTGCTTTTATTTTTTTAAGTTATTTTTTAAAATAATTAATTTGACAGAGGGAGAGAGAGAGCAAACAATTGTTTTTCTTTTCTTTTTTTTTTTTTTTTAAGATTTTTATTTATTTATTTGCGAGAAAGAGGGCCCGGCTGGGGGGGGGGGGGGGTTGGGGAGGGCAGAGTTGGCGGGAGGGGCAGAGGCAAAGGAGCAGCAGAATCCCTGCCCCACCAAGCAGGGAGCCCAATGTGGGGCTCTATTCCAGGACTCTGTGATATGACCTGAGCCAAAGCAGATGCTTGAGTAACTGAGGCCAAATTCTCAGTGCCAAATTCTACAATCCTCAATAAAACTTATTTTTTAATTTCTATAAAGAGAGATTTTTCTCTGTGAGAACTGGCCCAAGTCTTAGTTTAGAAATCACAGTTCTTGGTGAGGGGAAGATGGCAGACTAGAAGGACCCTGAGATCACTCTGTCTCAGGTTTACAGCTGTGTATCATTCACCCAAATCACTAAACCAGAGAGCCATCAAAAGACCGGCAGAACAAACTCCACAACCAAATATAGAGAAGAAGCTGTACCCAAAAGATTAGAGGGGCCAGATATGCAGAGGGAGGCTGCTTGCAGTTAAGGAGGCAGCTGGGTGTGCAGAGCGGGTGGAGAAACAGGGTCTTGCACCATCCCCTGTAAGCTTTGGCTTTGAAAAACAGAGGGGCTGAATTCTTTAAGTTTGTTTAATGAAGGGGACTTGGGGCCTGGAGTTTTAAAAGTCAGCTGACTCAGCACTTCCACCCAAGACGGCAAGCGATAGCTGGGTTGCTGCCCCTAAAGCAGAGCCTGCGCAGAGAGGCAACATAGAAACAGCAGACTGTACAATGCCAGAGAGCAAATGCGGGACAGGTAGATTCATACTGACTTTGCAGCATGTTGGGGGATCTGGAAAACAAGGAAGCTGGCAGGCACCATTTTCATCCCCCAGCCCCCAGCATAAACACAGGGCCATCGGGGAGGCAGGGCTGCACAGAGCTGGTACCTAACCTGCTAGCAGTGTACCACACAGTCGCATGCTCCAAGCCTACCCCCTTCGCCCTGAACTCAAGACAAATGTTCAAACTGCATACCAGTCCCGCTCAGCTGCAGGGTACACAGCTGCTGCCCTGAGCCGCCTTCAGGTGGTTCGGGGCACCCAGCCCCTGCTTCGTGCTGTTTCCAGCTGTGCAAGCTGCCACCAGGCACCCCCAGCCAGTCTTACCCACTGCCCCACTGGGAGCCAGTCTCTTGCTCCTGGCCACGCCCACACCTGGCCGGTAGCCACAGCAGCACTTCGGGGCACTTCAGGGGATCTTCCGTAGGACTAGTGGCCCAGAACAAATTTTGCCACGACCTCCTCCAGCACTCAAGTTCCCTGGCGGGCACGCACCCTTGGAACTGGCCTGAGTCTCACTAACATTACACAGAGGAAGTGCAGCTCCAAACAGGCAGAGAGTCAACGCAGATGACTATATTGAAAGGACAAGTGACTCAGCACAACAGCAGGGGGATACATAGGATACACTCCTTGCCCAGTTCTGCTGAACAGGGGACACTGCACTGCAGGGCTTCTTCATGAAGTCACTACTTTCAAGAACAAAAGACATAGCTGACTTTTTTTTTTTTTTAAAGATTTTATTTATTTATTTGACAGAGATCACAAGTAGGCAGAGAGGCAGGCAGGCAGAGAGAGAGAGGGGGAAGCAGGCTCCCTGCTGAGCAGAGAGCCTGATGTGGGGCTCGATCCCAGGACCCTGAGATCATGACCTGAGCCGAAGGCAGAGGCTTAACCCACTGGGTGTCTCAGGAGATTAAGAGTCACTTATGGTTTGTCTCCCTCCCAATCCCATCTTGTTTCATTTACTCTTCTCCTACCCCCTTAACCCCCCATGTTGCATCTCCTCTCCCTCATATCAGGGAGATCATATGATAGTTGTCTTTCTCCGATTGACTTATTTCGCTAAGCATGATACCCTCTAGTTCCATCCATGTCGTCGCAAAAGGCAAGATTTCATTTCTTTTGATGGCTGCATAGTATTCCATTGTGTATATATACCACATCTTCTTTATCCATTCGTCTGTTGATGGACATCTAGGTTCTTTCCATAGTTTGGCTATTGTAGACATTGCTGCTATAAACATTCGGGTGCACGTGCCCCTTTGGATCACTACGTTTGTATCTTTAGGGTAAATACCCAGCAGTGCAATTGCTGGGTCATAGGGTAGCTCTATTTTCAACATTTTGAGGAACCTCCATGCTGTTTTCCAGAGTGGCTGCACCAGCCTGCATTCCCACCAACAGTGTAGGAGGGTTCCCCTTTCTCCGCATCCTCGCCAGCATCTGTCATCTCCTGACTTGTTAATTTTAGCCATTCTGACTGGTGTGAGGTGGTATCTCATTGTGGTTTTGATTTGTATTTCCCTGATGCCGAGTGATGTGGAGCACTTTTTCATATGTCTGTTGGCCATCTGGATGTCTTCCTTGCAGAAATGTCTGTTCATGTCTTCTGCCCATTTCTTGATTGGATTATTTGTTCTTTGGGTGTTGAGTTTGCTAAGTTCTTTATAGATTCTGGACACTAGCCCTTTATCCGATATGTCATTTGCAAATATCTTCTCCCATTCTGTCAGTTGTCTTTTGGTTTTGTTAACTGTTTCCTTTGCTGTGCAAAAGCTTTTGATCTTGATGAAATCCCAATAGTTCATTTTTGCCCTTGCTTCCCTTGCCTTTGGCGATGTTCCTAGGAAGATGTTGCTGCGGCTGAGGTCGAAGAGGTTGCTGCCTGTGTTCTCCTCAAGGATTTTGATGGATTCCTTTCTCACATTGAGATCCTTCATCCATTTTGAGTCTATTTTCGTGTGTGGTGTAAGGAAATGATCCAATTTCATTTTTCTGCATGTGGCTGTCCAATTTTCCCAACACCATTTGTTGAAGAGGCTGTCTTTTTTCCATTGGATATTCTTTCCTGCTTTGTCGAAGATTAGTTGACCATAGAGTTGAGGGTCTATTTCTGGGCTCTCTATTCTGTTCCATTGATCTATGTGTCTGTTTTTGTGCCAGTACCATGCTGTCTTGATGATGACAGCTTTGTAATAGAGCTTGAAGTCCGGAATTGTGATGCCACCAACTTTGGCTTTCTTCTTCAATATTGCTTTGGCTATTCGAGGTCTTTTCTGGTTCCATATAAATTTTAGGATTATTTGTTCCATTTCTTTGAAAAAAATGGATGGTACTTTGATAGGAATTGCATTAAATGTGTAGATTGCTTTAGGTATAGCTGACTTTCTTAATGGAGAAACAGACACAGAGAGGCAGCAAAATGAGAAGACAGAGAAATTTATCCCAAATGAAAGAATAGGACAAGGGCCATGGCTAGAGATCTACATGAAATGGATATAAGTAACATGCCTGGTAGAGAATTTAAAGCAATGATCATAATGATACTCACTGGACTTGAGAAAAGAGTAGAAGAGTGAGTGATAAGGAATAACATAGCAGAGATAAAGAACTCAGCATACAAAATGAGGAGTGTGATTGATGGTACGGACCGCAGGATGGAAGAAGAAAAGGAAGGAATTAGTGACCTAAGGAGAGTGAGTAATGGAAAGTAACCAGGCTGAACAAAGGGAGAGAAAAGAATTACGCAAAAGGGGAATAGACTTAGGGAACTCAGTGACTCCATCAAACATAATAACATTCGTATTCTAGGGGTCAAGAGAAAAAAGGGGGCAGAAAATTTATTTGAAGAAATAATGGATGAAAACCTCCCTAATCTGGGGAAGGAAAGAGAGATCCAGATCTAGGAGATCTCCCATCAAAATCAACAAAAGCAGACCCACACTAAGATATATTATAATTAAATTGGCAAAATATAGTGATAAAGAAAAGAGTTTAAAAGCAGCAACGCAGGGACAACTGGGTGGCTCAGTTGGTTAAGCACCTGCCTTCAGCTCAGATCATGATCCCAGGGTACTGTGGGGAACAAACTGACGGTTACCAGAGGGGACGTGGGTGGCTGGGTGGGGGTAACTAGATGATGGGGATTAAGGAGAGCATTTGTCATGATGAGCACTGGGTGATGCATAGAATTGTAGAATCACTATATTGTACTTGAAAATAACACTGTATGTTAACTAACTGGAATTAAAATAAAAACTTTTTAAAAATAAGAAAAATAGGGGTGCCTGGGTGGCTCAGTGTGTTAAAGCCTCTACCTTCGGCTCAGGTCATGATCTCAGGGTCCTGGGATCGAGCCCCGCATTGGGCTCTCTGCTCGGCGGGGAGTCTGCTTCCTCCTCTCTCTCTCTCTCTCTCTCTGCCTGCCTCTCTGCCTACTTGTGATCTGTCCGTCAAATAAATAAATAAATATAAATAAAAATAAGAAAAAAAAAAAAAAGAAATGATAGCTATCTTTCAGTTACAAAGACGACAGAGCCCGTATAAGGTGAAACAAAGAGAATGCAGGCATTAATGAAGGAATCTATTCAGATTTATGAACGAGAATCAGCCAGTCAAGTTGAGTATGAATCAGTACAGGCTCAAACACTCAGAGCAAGGTGAGAGACTGCTCTTTTCCCCTACTATAGTAAAAAATACTTCTGGAGTATCTGATTGAGGAATAAGTTTATTTCCTGGATATTACATTATTAATTACATTAAAACCTCACTGAATGGGGTGCCTGGGTGGCTCAGCTGGTTAAAGCCTCTGCCTTCGGCTCAGGTCATGATCTCAGGGTCCTGGGATCGAGCCCCACATCTGGCTCTCTGCTCAACGGGGAGCCTGCTTCCCCCACCCCCATCCCCCGACTGCCTCTCTGCCTACTTGTGATCTCTCTCTGTCTGTCAAATAAGTAAATAAAAATCTTTTTTAAAAAATTAAGTGTCTGAGGAGAACACAGGCAGCAACCTCTTTGACCTCAGCCATAGCAACATCTTCCTAGGAACATCGCCAAAGGCAAGGGAAGCAAGAGCAAAAATGAACTATTGGGATTTTATCAAGATCAAAAGCTTTTGCACAGCAAAGGAAACAGTTAACAAAACCAAAAGACAACTGACAGAATGGGAGAAGATATTTGCAAATAACATATCAGATAAAGGGCTAGTGTCCAAAATCTATAAAGAACTTAGCAAACTCGGGGCACCTGGGTGGCTCAGTGGTTCAAGCCGCTGCCTTCGGCTCGGGTCATGATCTTAGGGTCCTGGGATCGAGTCCCACATCGGGCTCTCTGCTCAGCAGGGAGCCTGCTTCCCTCCTTCTCTCTGCCTGCCTCTCTGTCTACTTGTGATCTCTCTCTGTCAAATAAATAAATAAAATCTTTAAAAAAAAAAAAAAAGGTTCTCTCTAAGAACTTAGCAAACTCAACACCCAAAGAACAAATAATCCAATCAAGAAATGGGCAGAAGACATGAAAAGACATTTCTGCAAAGAAGACATCCAGATGGCCAACGGACTCATGAAAAAGTGCTCCATATCACTCGGCATCAGGGGAATACAAATCAAAACCACAATGAGATATCACCTCACACCAGTCAGAATGGCTAAAATTAACAAGTCAGAAAATGACAGATGCTGGCGAGGATGTGGAGAAAGGGGAACCCTCCTACACTGTTGGTGGGAATGCAAGCTGGTGCAACCACTCTGGAAAACAGCATGGAGGTTCCTCAAAATGTTGAAAATAGAACTACCCTATGACCCAGCAATTGCACTGCTGGGTATTTACCCTAAAGATACAAACGTAGTCATCCGAAGGGGCACGTGCACCCGAATGTTTATAGCAGCAATGTCTACAATAGCCAAACTATGGAAAGAACCTAGATGTCCATCAACAGACGAATGGATAAAGAAGATGTGGTATATATACACAATGGAATACTATGCAGCCATCAAAAGAAATGAAATCTTGCCATTTGCGACGACGTGGATGGAACTAGAGGGTATCATGCTTAGTGAAATAAGTCAACCGGAGAAAGACAACTATCATATGATCTCCCTGATATGAGGGAGAGGAGATGCAGCATGGGGGGTTAAGGGGGTAGGAGAAGAGTAAATGAAACAAGATGGGATTGGGAGAGAGACAAACCATAAGTGACTCTTAATCTCACAAAACAAACTGAGGGTTGATGGGGGGAGGGGGGTTGGGAGGGGGGTGAGGTTATGGACATTGGGGAGGGTATGTGCTATGGTGAGTGCTGTGAAATGTGTAAACCTGGTGATTCACAGACCTGTACCCCTGGGGATAAAAATATATGTTTATAAAAAATAAAATTAAATTTAAAAAAAATGAGGTGTCATTTTTATATGTTGAAGTTCCATGCCATCCCCTAGCAAGTCCATGAAGTGACAAGAAGTTATATGTGTACGATGGGTAAGCAAGGAGACTCTCCACCAATAAACTTTGTTTCTGAGCTGGAATGTGATCCTCTGTGGCAGCACAGATGAGAAAATAGTATACTCTCAGAAATTCTTTGGGCAATAAACAGTGCTCCAGAGCAAAAACCCCTTTTCTAGGAGAACTTCTATATAGAAAAAGCTTAGGTTCAGGGAAATTTATTTCTGCTTCAAAACCTGCACAAATATTTTCTCTTGATGTGTAAGCCTCACATGATTTGAGACATGGGAGAGATGGCTCCAAGAGGAAGCTTCTTTGTTTTGTTTTGTTTTTTTTTTTAAGATTTTATTTATTTATATGTCACAGAGAGAGATCACAAGTAGGCAGAGAGGCAGGCAGAGAGAGAGAGGGGGAAGCAGGCTCCTGGCTGAGCAGAGAGCCAGATGTGGGGCTCGATCCCAGGACCCTGAGATCATGACCCGAGCCGAAGGCAGAGGCTCAACACACTGAGCCACCCAGGTGCCCCACTTCTTTTTTTTTTTTTTTTTTTTAATATTTTGTTTATTTGAGAGAGAGTGAGAGAGAGCATGAGGAGGGTGGAAGTACAAAGAGAGAGGGAGAAGCAGACTCCCCACTGACCAGGGAGCCTGATGTAAGACTTGATCCCAGGACCCCAGGATCATGACCTGAGCTGAAAGCAGATGCTTAACCACCTGTGCCATCCAGGTGCCCATCCTATCTCTCTCTTCTTATAAAGAACCTTCTATAAAGTGAAAAGAGAAAGAATCCATAATAACCACATAATCTATGTATAATTATAGATACATAAATAGATAATAGACATAAATATTTGTCTCAATGAAAATTAAATTCTAAAATTTGAAATGAAACAATAAAAAAGCAGTTGATATTTAAAAAGAATTGGGGCACCTGGCTGGTTCAGTGGGAAGAATGTGAGCCTCTTGATCTCGGGGTCATGGGGTCATGAGTGTGAGCCCCACATTGGGTATAGAGATTACTTATATGAATAAAACTTAAAAAAAAAAAAAAGAAATGGGACCCCTGGGTGGCTCAATGGGTTAAATAAAGCCTCTGTCTTCAGCTCAGGTTATGATCCAAGGATTCTGGGATCGAGCCCCACATTAGGCTCTCTGCGTAGCAGGAAGCCTCCTTCCTCCTCTCTCTGCCTGCCTCTCTGCCTACTTGTGATCTCTGTCTGTCAAGTAAATAAATAAAATCTTTAAAAAAAAAAGAAAGAAAGAAAAAGAAAGAGAATTCTACAACACAACCAAATGGGATATATCTTAGCTAAGCAAGGCTGGTTCAACATTCAAAAATCTATTAATGGAATCCAAAAGGCTAAAAAAGGAAAATCACCTGCTCAACAGATGCAGAAAGAAGCATCTGACAAAATCTAACACCCATTCATGATTAAAAATTCTCAGGAAAGTAGGAATAAAGGGGAACTTACTCAAGTTGATAAAGACTATCTACAAAAACCCTACAGCGAACATCATACTCAATGGTGAGAAACTAGAAGCTTTCTTACTAAGATCAGGAATAAGTCAAGGATGTCCCCTCTTACTTCTCCTGCATCTGCACCAGAGCACTTGAATGTGGCTGGAGGAAAAACAAAACAAAACAAAACAACCAACCATACTGACTGTCTCACTTTAAATTTTATATCCTTACAAATTTTTAAGATCTCTTTGTTCTTGCCCACTGCACAGGCATGTGTGAAATGCTCTGCCAGCAATCCGCCAGGCACCTTCTTCCCAGACTCAACCACAGCACAGCAACTGTGCTTGTAATACTGTTGTCCACCCTGAGCCCTCTGCTCTTTAAGAGTCCTTGCTTTCTGGAGAACCCCTGCATGCTCTCCACTCTCTTTCTAGGACCCTTATGCACTGAAGGTCCTGCCGGTGCAAAGCCCAGTGCACCTGGGCTGTGATGCCCTGATCCTCCCATCTGCCTCCTCCCCAGCATGCAGCTTCCCCTGCTGTTCAAGACCAACAGCATAATCAAGGATCACTGCAGGGACTGTTACTGGGTGAAGATGTGCAGGCGCTGGTTCATCTACTGCAAAATGAACCCAACACACAAGCAGAAATAGATGTAGTTCCTTTCATTGGGAAATAATGTGCAAAACTGCATCAATTCTTTGAGGAATGGTACCACCTTATTTAAAGAAAAAGAAAATGCAATCATTGCCTAATCAAAATAAAATAAAATCTCTGTTCTCAGTCACTGAGATGAGTAAAAATCTTTTAGTTTGGGGATTTGTCTCTTCTTTCAGTTATGATGATTTTGCATTTTATATTTTCAGACAGTTTTCAGAAACATAATATCTTCCTGTTAAAGCAAACTTTTCTCACATTATACATGTAACTATTAACAAAAAAGGACTCTTCTACTATTTTTTGCCCTAAAGTTTACTTTGAATTAGTATAGCCACAGCACCTTTTTTTTTGTTAGCATTTATATAGCATATATTTTTCTTTCCTTTCACTTTGAATCTTTATGTATCTTAATATTCATGTTATGGGGACGCCTGGGTGGCTCAGTTGGTTGGACGACTGCCTTTGGCTCAGGTCATGATCCCGGAGTCCCGGGATCGAGTCCTGCATCGGGCTCCCGGCTCCACGGGGAGTCTGCTTCTCCCTCTGACCTTCTCCTCGCTCATGCTCTCTCTCACTGTCTCTCTCTCAAATAAATAAAATCTTTAAAAAAAAATTCATGTTATGTCTCCTCCAGTAAGTAGGATACAGTTTCTTTCTTTCTTTCTTTCTTTCTTTCTTTCTTTCTTTCTTTCTTTTTTAATAGACTGACTTTTCAAAAGCCAGTCTGACAGTTTTTGTCTTTTTACTGGAGTATTTAGTCCATTTACATTTAACATAACTAACATACTGGGTTTATATCTACCATTTCACTGTTTGCTTTTTATTTGTTGGTATCACCTTAAACTCATATCCACAAACCTGAAGTAGGCTCTTTTTTTTTTTTAAAGATTTTATTTATTTATTTGACAGATAGAGATCACAAGTAGGCAGAGAGGCAGACAGAGAGAAAGGAAGGGAAGCAGGCTCCCCGCTGAGAGAGAGCCCGATGCGGGGCTCGATCCCAGGACCCTGAGATCATGACCTGAGCTGAAGGCAGAGGCCCCAACCCACTGAGCCACCCAGGCGCCCCTGAAGTAGGCTCTTAATAATCAGTGTGCATGGTTCATTTTAGCTCCTTCACTGCCAAACCTGGGGGCAGGAACTGCTTCTCTGGAACAGTTTCTCTGCCTTCTCTTTGTCTGCAATGACCAAGGTATAGAGAACTTCATTTTCTGTTGCACTGAGCACTGAACTTACACAAAGTCCCACTATCACACTGACCCACATAAAAGCATTTGTACTCCTATTCTCTGCCTTCTTTCCTATCATTACGGATGAGCAGTTCATGCTCCTATCTTGTCAACCCTTTTACTTGTTTACTCTTTCCTATACCCTCTTATCTATTCAAGGAGCTAGGTCCAACAATTTTCTCCTCTTTTTCCTATGTAATTCCCATCAGCTTGAAACATGCTGTTATTTCTCCCATCTTAAACACAGCGTAAAAAACAAAAACTTCTTGGGGCACCTGGCTGGCTCAGTCAGAGGAGGAGTGGACCCTATGAAAATAGGGAGGAAAACCGTAAGAGTCCCTGAACTCTAGGAAACAAACACAGCTGCCGGAGGGAAGGTGGGTTGGGGAAAGGGTTAACTGGGTGATGGGCACTGAGGAGGGCACTTGATGTAATGAGCACAGGGTGTCATATGCAACTGATGAATCACTGAATTCTACCTCTGAAACTAATTAAATATAACAAAAATAAACAAGTAAATAAATAAATTTTAAATAAATAATGAAAACAAAACAAAACAGCACCGTGTTCTTTTTCTTTTTGTCAGCCTTTTCTTCCTTACCGCTGTATGCTCCTCACTTAATCCACACCAATCTGTGAGGCAGATGTCACCTTCATTTTACAACTGAAAAAACCAAGTCTCAGAGAAGTCTTTGCATATTAAGTGTAGAGCTGGGATTCGTATCCCCAAATGCAGTTTCTTCTCTCTTCGTCAGTTTCTTCGTTAGGCTGCTTCTCTGTTGTAAACTGTTGTTAACCTGGCCTCATCTTTGCCTTTCTTCATTTTATTTGGGAACATGGGTTTCTGCCTCTTCTCATCCACCCAGGAGAATGCACATTTGTGTGTTTTCATATTCATATGCACGGTGTTGTATGACTTCAGATACATTGTCATTAATTCCCTTCAAGCCCATCCATCCATTCTGCAGGATAACAGCCCCAGCCACAGCAAAGGAAGTGGCTCTTTTTTCTCCTATATACATTGTCAGTGGAATTCCTGGATTTGCAGTGTGGGATGGGTTAGAGTGGTGGCGTGTCTTGCGGGTGCCAGGTGTTAAAAATACATATAAGAGTAGATCTAGGGGCACCTGGGTGGCTCAGTGGGTTAAGCCTCTGCCTTTGGCTCAGGTCATGATCTCAGGGTCCTGGGATCGAGCCCCACATCGGGCTCTCTGCTCAGCCTGCTTCCTCCTCTCTCTCTGCCTGCCTCTCTGCCTACTTATGATCTCTCTCTCTCTCTGTGTGTCAAATAAATAAAAAACAAAAATAAAAATTTTATAAAAAATAAATAAAATCTTTTTTAAAAAAGAAAAGAAAAGCAGGGCGCCTGGGTGGCTCAGTGGGTTAAGCCGCTGCCTTCGGCTCAGGTCATGATCTCGGGGTCCTGGGATCGAGTCCCGCATCGGGCTCTTTGCTCAGCAGGGAGCCTGCTTCCCTCTCTCTCTCTCTCTCTGGCTGCCTTTCTGTCTACTTGTGATCTCTGTCAAATAAAAAAAAAAAAAAAAAAAAAAAAAAAAGAAAAGAAAAGCATACCAATATGATTTTTAAGGGTACAAGAAGTCTTCACAAGAAAAGGAAGACCCAAAGAAGTGGCAAAAACCTAAGAACTTACACATAAGATTGAACAGAGTGTCAATTGTGAAAAAGTAAGATATATGAGGAAACTAAAGAAAGAGAAGTATTTGAATCAAATCTCGTGCAGACTTCTCTCAGCCTTGCATCCTACCTCTGGTGTTCAGACTGCTTCTTTCCTACTGCTAAGGGAGGGTGATTCTCACCGAGGAGTTTCTCTCCTGTTTCAGGGGAAAGAGGGGATGAGGGCCTTTCTTGCACCTGCTGCTTTTCAAGTGTTTTTAGCTCAAAATAAGCAATATATATTTGGGGAAAGCCTCCCATGATCCCCTTCTCTTGACTTGTTTCCATAGTGTTTTCTCTCATCCATATTCAATTTTGAGAACTGAGGATAAACTGAAGGAGAATTTTCATCTCGCAGTGAAATATTGTTATGTGCTTAATTTCTTCTTTCCTAACATATTTTCTAATGTCAAATTCTCTGTTCAAATCTAAAAACACAAGTCTTCTCAAAGTCAACCTCCAAATGCCTTAATTAGTTCCATTAATAGTTATAACTCCTATTAATCCCCTTTTCTTTTTCTAAATTAAAAAAATTTCCTTTTTGGCCTTAACTTCTAAAAAGCCACAATACCATAATGGGTCTGCCCTCCATTGCTCTCAAGGATATTGTCAAGTACCTACCCAGCAAACACTACCCTTCTCCATTCATAAGAATTCCTGATCTTCATTTAGGTATCACCCATTTGCCACAGCTATGGGCTTCAGGGAAAGCTAACTCCACCCCGAATGCAAGAGCCGTGATGATGATCCCTGTTTGGTTTAAGCCAATCTCAACATTCCATTCAGTGAACACTATGCAATTTAGGTCACATACTTGCAGATCTGAATGTTCTCTCCCACTAAACATGAACGAAGAATTATGAAGCCCCAATCATTTGGGCAGCCACTTTATGATATGAATGGCAGAGCAGACACAAACACTGCTTGTTGTCATCGTTGAGCTACTGGATCAATCAAATATGAAACCAGACCTATTCCTGTTTCCCATACAATAATTCTCCTTATTTTGTTATTCAATTCTTTTTTTTTTTTAATTTTATTTATTTATTTGACAGACAGAGATCACAAGTAGGCAGAGGCAGGCAGAGAGAGAGGAGGAAGCAGGCTCCTGGCCAAGCAGAGAGCCCGATGCGGGGCTCGATCCCAGAACTCTGGGATCATGACCTGAGCCGAAGGCAGAGGCTTTAACCCACTGAGCCACCCAGGCGCCCCATTTCTTTTTTTTTTTTAAAGATTTTATTTATTTGATAGACAGAGATCACAAGTAGGCAGAGAGGCAGGCAGAGAGAGAACGAAGCAGGCTCCCTGCTGAGCAGAGAGAATCTGATGTGGGGCTCAATCCCAGGACCCTGGGACCACGACCTGAGCAAAAAGCAGAGGCTTTAACCCACTGAGCCACCCAGGCGCCCCTTCCTTATTTTGTTAAAAAAGAGTATTTTTAGAGCAGTTTTAGGTTCACAGTAAAACTGAAAAGAAGGTACAGAGATTTCCCATATGACCCCTGTGCCTATATAGCCTCCTCTAATACCAATTACCCCCCACCAGTGTTCTACATTTGTTACCACTGATAAACTACATTGATCAGGGGCACCTGGATGGCTCAGTTGGTAAAGCATCTGCCTTCAGCTCAGGTCATGATCCCAGGGTCCTGGAATTGAGTCCAGCATGGGGCTCCTTGCTCAGCAGGAAGTCTGCTTCTCCTTCTGCCTGTAGCTCCCCCTGCTCGTACGTGGGCTCTCTCGCTCTCTCTCTCTCATAAATAAATAAATAAAATCTTTAAAAAAAAAAAAAAAAGCAAATACATTGATCCATTACCCAAAGTCCTTAGTTTACATTAACTTTAACCTTGGGTATTGTACACACCATCACGGTATACAAAATAGTTGCACTGCCCTAAAAATCCCTGTGCTTCACTTGTTCATTCCTCCCTCCCGTGCAACCCCTAGCAAGCACCCATCTTTTTGCCATGTTTGCCTTTTCCAGAATGTCAGAGAGTTGGAATCATACTGTACATAGCCTTTTCAGATGGGCTTTTCATTTAGTTCCTCCATGTCTTTTCATAGCTTGGTAACTCGTTTCTTTTTTCTTTTTTTTTTTTTTTTTGCTGAGTAACATGTCATAGTCTGAAGTACCGAAGTTTGTATATCCCGACCTATTGAAGGATACCTTGGTTGCTTCAAACTTCGGCAAATTATGCATCAAGCTAGTGTAAACATCCATGGGCAGGTTTTTGTGTGAATGGAAGTTCTCATCATCTTTGGTTTTCATCATCAAGTTTTCATCATCATCCTCCTGGTACCAGGAGGCGCGCATGCTGTCTCCCTAGCTACCAAGGAGTGTGGGCCCCGCCTTTTGGGTGCCTTTTGGGTGCCAGTTCTGATCAAGGCGATAGGCTAGTTCAAATAGCTACTATGGGGTGAATTGTAATTCAATTGGCCATCTTTGTGTGACCTCGCTGTTAGGGCCAATTTAATGTTAAAACCTGTTTAACTATTAGAGCCTGCTTAGCCAGAGCAACTCCATATTGCCTAGGTAGCCATATTGTTGTTTACATCCACGGACTTCATTCCGAGAATAAATGCTCCCGTGGTTCCTGGTATGGTTCTGGGTATTGATTCCGGGCGTAAACGCCCTAACCATAGAAGCCACGTACCTTGGGTACCAGTTTGAAGGGACACCTGGGTGGCTCAGTCATTAAGCATCTGCCTTCAGCTCAGGTCATGGTCCCAGGGTCCTGGGATCGAGCCCCCTGTCGGGCTCTCTGCTTGGTGGGAAGCCTTGCTTCTCCCTCTACCACTCCGCCTGCTTCTGTTTCCTCTCTGGCTGTGTCTCTCTGTGACAAATAAGTAAAATTTTAAAACGTAAATAAATAAATAAATAAATAAACAAACCAGTTTGAGTGGATTTTGGTTACTTGCCATCAAAAGAAGCCCAACTACCATAAATTCACTGACATGGCTATAGACTTTTTTTTTTTAAGATTTTTTATTTATTTATTTCACAGACAGAGATCACAAGTAGGCAGAGAGGCAGGCAGAGAGAGAGAGAGAGAGAGAGGGAAGCAGGCTATCCGCCGAGCAGAGAGCCCAATGCAGGGCTCGATCCCAGGACCCTGGGATCATGACCTGAGCCGAAGGCAGAGGCTTTAACCCACTGAGCCACCCAGGCGCCCCATGGCTATAGACTTCTTAAAAGACCAACTGGATTCTGGAGGGAATAAAAGTTTAACTTAAAAATAAAGCCATCCGGGTGCCTGGGTGGCTCAGTGGGTTAAGCCGCTGCCTTTGGCTCAGGTCATGATCTCAGGGTCCTGGGATCAAGTCCTGCATCGGGCTCTCTGCTCAGCAGGGAGCCTGCTTCCCTCTCTCTCTCTCTGCCTGCCTCTCTGCCTACTTGTGAACTCTGTCTGTCAAATAAATAAATAAAATCTTTAAAAAAAAATAAAAATAAAATAAAGCCATCCAAGTATAGCATTAGGGAAAAATAAAATAAAAGAGAGAAAAATGGTATTCCTTAGCTTAACACAAAATCCAGACTTGTTAAAAAGAAAAACACAGGCCTAAAACGGTGTCACTGAGTCACCAAACCCGGGGTTCAATACCTAACCTAATGACAATTCCAGCCTCTCCCAGATAGCAGTCCCAACTGGTCAGTCAGTGAGGAATCTGTCACAAGGCCATCCCCCAAAGGAAGATGAGATACCCCGCATCATAAAACTCCCTGATCTTCCCCCTAAGGAAGGGCCTGCCTGAAGCAATCCCTTCTTTTCTTTTGCTAATATCTTCTTGTTCCACCCCACCTTTCTAGAAAAACCTTCCGTTTTGTACAAATCCTCTCAACTCCCCTCTACTTCTTAGATGGGATGCTGCCCAGTTTATGGATCATGCTTAGTAAAGTCACTAGATCTTCAAGTTTCTGGGATGCCTGGGGGGCTCAAATGGTTAAGCCTCTGTCTTAAGCTCAGGTAGTGATCCCAGGGTTCTGGATCAAGTCTTGCATCAGTCTGCTGCTTCCTCCGCTTGGCACTTGCCCTGCTTGTGCTCGCGTTTTCTCGTGTAAGAGTGGGTTAGCATAAGAATGGCCATCCTGAAGGCCGGGAAGCCATTTTACTGAGCGTCCCTAACCGGCCAACAGTGCATCCGTGACTTGAGGTAAGAGAAACTAGCTAAAACCTGAAAAACAACTTAATCATATACCACCAGGGCGGTTAGGCGGTGGCGCCACAGGGACCAGATGTTAATGAAAAACAAAAAGTTAACTTGCAGAGGTCACAATCCTGCAAGACAGGAGTCTCCCTTGGATTACGAATGTCCTAGTGATTTACAACAAAGAAGCTGTCTTCTCAGTAGCCCAATTTCCAGGGACAAATGGCTCAGCTCTTTGAGGCCTGATGTCACCCTCCCCACCATAAAAATGAAGGAGGCTGAGGTGGAGGGAAATGTAAATAAAGTTAAATTTCTTCTAAACCTAAATCTCACTTAACCGCTAGGATGACGCTGGGGTGGCAAAAAGTTAAACAAAATTAAACTGTCAAAGTGGGGCGCAAGATATATATGTAGCTGTGAAAAAGTGCCTTCAAAATGCTATATAAACTCTTGGCTTTGAGTGCTCGGGGTCCTTGTGGAAACCCGCTGCGCTGGGCAGATACTTGGACCCCAGCTAACTGGAAATAAACCTCGCTATGTGACTTGAATTATCGAGAGTGTTCTCTGTCTAATTGAGGGGTGGTCGACTCCGTACCCTAACACTCTCTCTCTCTCTGACAAACAAATAAATAAATAAATAGAACCCTTTAAAAAGGGGGGGGGTTTAGATCTTCAAATCGCTTTGTTTGAATTTTGGTTTTTCACACTGTAAAGGAAAAGACCAAGAGATTTAACATCATAAAATGTGAAGATATGACAAAAGAAATTTAAAAATAAGTTGCAGAATAGGAGAAAATATAACACAAAATCGACAGGTGACAGACAAAGGCCTTCTACAAACCAATAAGAAATTTGGCCAAAAGATGTAAAGTGACGCTCTCTGAAGGTAAAATACAAATTGATAATAAAAGTAGGAAATAATACTGGCACAACTTGATGGACCAAATTCATTACCTGCCTTCTCCCAAATTCCTTTAAAGGAAAGAAAAGACACTTTTTTAGAGATTGTATTTTTAAGTAATCTTTTTTTTTTAAAGATTTTATTTATTTATTTGAGAGAGAGGCAGTGAGAGAGAGCATGAGTGAGGAGAAGGTCAGAGGGAGAAGCAGACTCCCCGTGGAGCCGGGAGCCCCATGCGGGACTCGATCCCGGAACTCCGGGATCATGACCTGAGCCGAAAGCAGTCGTCCAACCAACTGAGCCACCCAGGCGTCCCTGTATTTTTAAGTAATCTTTACACCCACTGTGGGGCTCAAATTCAAAACTCCAAGATCAAGGGCTGCACACGCCACCTTCTGAGCCAGCCACTAAGCAACAGACTTTTGGTTTCAGCTCAGGTCATGATCTCAGGGTCATGAGATCTTGGGCTCCATGCTCAGAGCAGTCTGCCTGAGATTCTCTCCCTCTCCCTCTGTCCCTCTGGCTTGGGCTGTCATGCTCACTCTAAAATAAATAAATAGGGCTCCTGGGTGGCTCCGTGGGTTAAGCCTCTACCTTTAGCTCAGGTCATCATCTCAGGGTCCTGGGATCGAGTCCCGCATCAGGCTCTCTGCTCAGCAGGGAGCCTGCTTCCTCCTCTCTCTGTGCCTGCCTCTCTGCCTACTTGTGATCTCTCTGTGTCAAACAAATAAAATCTAAAAAAAAAAACAACCCCCCCAAAAAAACTACAAAGAGACTATTACTCACTAGAATGTCTAAAGATAACAACAGATAATAATACAGATAATAACCTGTGCTTGCAAAGATGTGGAGTAACTGGAACTCTCATAAACTGCTGTGGGATTTCAAATGGGACTTTGAAAAATGGTCTGGCAGCTCCTCAAAAGGTTTAACATAGAGTTGCCATAAGACCCATCCATTCTATTCCTCCATATACAGAAAAATGAAAACATAGGTCTGAAAGTTGCAGAACAGTGCATTAATATGTTCACACTCCCATATGCTTACATACTGCAAACACAGAGGAAAAAATCAAGATGTGTGCACCTACCTCAGAGGGAAAAGGGGAACTGGAAAGAGAAGAGATTCTATCATTTCCCATTTTAAACTTTTCAGTATTGCTTACCTCTGTTTCAAAAAATATGTATTTTTTTCTCTAAAAAACCTTTATTTTGACTTTTCTTATACAGAGCAGTTTAAAAAGCAATATGCAAAGCTAGGGCAATTATCTGGAGACCATGAGAAATGAAACACGTGGGCTTTGACTCTGGCCATTCCCTTTTGCTTCACATACTCAAGACTTTCAGATACACTATCGTGTTTGAGCCTCTGTGAGAGACTTTTTTTAAAAAATACTTTTATTTTTTATTATCTTTTTAAGATTTTATTTATTTATTTGACAGAGATCACAAGTAGGCAGAGAAGCAGACAGAGAGAGAGGAGGAAGCAGGCTCCGTGCTGAACAGAGAGCCCGAGGTGGGGCTCAATCCCAGGACCCCAGGATCATGACCTGAGCTGAAGGCAGGGGCTTTAACCCACTGAGCCACCCAGGCACCCCAGTGAGAGACTTTTACTATGTTACAAACAAGAACTCTGAAACCCAGAGGGGAAAAAACAAAACAAAACAAAACAAAAACTTGTTGAAGGCTACAGAACTAGTTAATAAAGCCAGAGTTAGAACTCTGATTACACCTTGCCACAATGCTGCCGCTCACCCTTGAGTTCCACATTTGGAGTCAGTCAAGGCTCTGTCACTTAATTAGATCACTTCAGGGGCTTAATATTCTCCAAGCCTCAAGATCCTCCTCAGCCATATTCGAAAAAGACTCCCAGCTTCTGGTGAACGTATTGAATTTTGCATGTAAAGCATTTGGTACTGATAAAAGAGTAGCTATTGTTGTTGTATGTAAAAATAAAACACTGGGCATCTCTGAACATTATATCTATACCGCTTCTAGGGTCACATTCAAAAGATTGACTTTAAGTGTCTACTAAGGCTAAACATATGCATTCCCTATTATACAGCAATTCCACTCTCAGATATATACCCCAACTGAAATGCACACTTATGTTCATCAAAAGAAGGTTCTTGAATGTTCATAGCACCTAGTCCCAATCTGAGAACTGTCAAATGCCCATTGGTAGTACTAGCCCTATCACAAAATGGAACACCACTTAGCAATGACAATAAATGATGTACAACTATACCCAACAGCACACAGTAATCTCAGAAACAATGTCGAGGGAAGGCAGACAGACACCTAAGACCACGCACCGAAGGACTCGTTCCCATAAAATAGCTCATTTTGTTGGAAGAGGACAGAGTAACTTTTGGGACAGGGGAAATGCCCGGAGCAGAAATGAGGGTGGCTGCTGGCGTGCTGGGAATAAGGTTTCTGGGTTCCTGTGCTTGATTACAAAAGTATGTTCCCGTTTTAAAAATTCATTGGACTGCACGCTTAGGGTCTGCGCACTTTTTGTACGTATATTATAAATCACTAAAAGTTAAAAAAAAAAAAAAAAGATTTGCCCTATTCCGTGGAGGGCAAATTCTTGGAATTCTGTCTAAACTCACTTAGTTCTGGTTTCACCACGAACCGATTACCCAGAATTCCAAGAATTTGCCCTCCACGGAATAGGGCAAATCTTTTTTTTTTTTTTTTTTTTTTTAAATTTTTGTGACTTATTTTGACTTCCAAGGCAGACAACCGCCCGAAGGAGGGCCGCGTTCCGGAAGCTGGTTCAGGACCACGCCCAGTTTTCAGCCCGCGCCGCG
>NW_019154104.1:20257098-20257251 GCF_002288905.1 Enhydra lutris kenyoni | reverse complement strand
AAAAAAGATTTGCCCTATTCCGTGGAGGGCAAATTCTTGGAATTCTGTCTAAACTCACTTAGTTCTGGTTTCACCACGAACCGATTACCCAGAATTCCAAGAATTTGCCCTCCACGGAATAGGGCAAATCTTTTTTTTTTTTTTTTTTTTTTT
>NW_019154104.1:20238921-20252098 GCF_002288905.1 Enhydra lutris kenyoni | reverse complement strand
TGTGTGTGTGTGTGTGTGTGTGTGTGTGTGTGTGTGTGTGTGTGTGTGAGAGAGAGAGAGAGAGAGAGACATCTTTATCCATTCATCTGTTGATGCACACTTAGGCTGCTTCCATATCTTGGCTATTGTAAAATAATGCTGCAGTAAACATAGGGCTGCGTGCATCCCTTTGAGTTAGTGTTTTTGTATTTTGGGGGTAAATACCCAGTAGTGTGATTACTGGATTGGAGGGTAGTTCTATTTTTAATTTTTGAGGAACCTCTGTACTGTTTTTCACAGTGGCTGCACCGGTTTGCATTCCCACCAACAGTACATGAGTGTTCCTTTTTCTCCACATCCTCGCCAACACTTGCTTCTTGTGTTGTTGATTTTAGCCATTCTGATGGGTGTGAGGCACTGTCTCATTGTAGTTTTGATTTGCATGTACCTGATGATGAGTAATGTTGAACATCTTTTTTTAAAGATTTTTTTTAAAAGTTGAGAGAGTGCATGCAAGAGTGAAATGAGCAGGGGGAGGGGCAAAGGGAGAAGGAGACGCTGACTCCCCTCTGAGCAGAGAGCCCCAAGCAGGGCTCAATCCCAGGACCCTGAGATCATGACCTGAGCCAAGATCAAGAGTTGGACACTTAACCCACTGAACCACCCAGGGGCCTTGGGTGTTGAGTTTTGTAAGTTCTTTTTAAATTTTGGATACTAACACTTTATCAGATATGTCATTTGCGCCCCAATGTTAAAATACTTTAATAGTTAATACCTTTATTTCATAATCCTAAGATTAAGAGTCGTGTGTGCTGGGCGCCTGGGTGGCTCAGTGGGTTAGGGCCTCTGCCTTTGGCTCAGGTCATGGTCCCAGGGTCCTGGGATCGAGGCCCGCATCGGGCTCTCTGCTCAGTGGGGAGCCTGCTTCCTCCTCTCTCTCTGCCTGCCTCTCTGCCTACTTGTGATCTCTGTCTGTCAAATAAATAAATAAAATCTTTAAAAAAAAAAAATTAAAAAAAAAAAAAAAAGTCATGTGCTACCAGCTGAGCCAACCAGGAGCTCCATATTTTTTCTCTGTCAGCCTCTAAAGGGATGGCTACTTCCCAGCCCCCATTTTCCCTCTACCCTCAGCTTAACTCAGACCCAAAGTATCAACACTCATTAGGTGAACTGATGTTGATGAAAAATATTCCCATCACTGTAGAACATTTTTCTATGAGATGTGTTCTTGACTCTTCTTTCTTCTTCACTTCCAGGTAAAGGGCCCAGGCATTGGGCTTCTGGGCATTTCTTTAGGAGCTGATATTTGTCTTTCTATGGCCTCATATTTGAAAAACATCTCAGCCACAGTTTCCATCAACGGATCTGGGTTCAGTGGAAACAGACCCATACAGTACAAGCAGACTTGCATCCCACCATTGGACCATGATTTTAGAAGACTCAAGGTAGCCTTCTCAGGCCTCCTGGACATTGTGGATATACGAAATGATGTTATAGGAAGACATGAGAACCCCAGCATGATTCCAATAGAGAAGGCCCAGGGGCCCATCCTCTTCATCGTTGGTCAGGATGACCATAACTGGAGGAGTGAGTTATATGCCCAAATAGCCTCTGAACGGTTACAGGCCCATGGAAAGGAAAAACCCCAGATCATCTCTTATCCTGGGACTGGGCATAATATTGAACCTCCTTACTTCCCCCTATGCCCCGCTTCTGTGCACAAATTACTGAACAAACCTATAATGTGGGGTGGGGAGCCCAGGGCTCATGCTAGGGCTCAGGAAGATTCATGGAAACAAATTCTAACCTTTTTCTGTAAACATCTTGGAGGTACCCAGAATATAGCTTCCCCTAAATTGTAATGTGTTGGTCTGTTACTGACATGAGAAATTCAAGGTCACATTCTGGTTTTCAGTAATCATATGTGAATCAGTTGTCCCCTAGATAATGTTAAATTCATGTCATGGGCATTAATGATGTACTTTAGGTAAAATTTTTAATACATTATGTTTTCATTAATTTTACCAATGTAATTATAGAAGATTCAGTGAGGTATACAACACAAAGAGTAAAAAGCATCCCATCTGTTAAAATTTGTATTTTCTTCTAGATTTTACTTAACATTTTAAGCCATGGATGACATTTAAAGTTGAGGGGCGCCTGGGTGGCTCAGTGGGTTAAGCCGCTGCCTTCGGCTCAGGTCATGATCTCAGAGTCCTGGGATCGAGCCCCGCATCGGGCTCTCTGCTCGGCAGGGAGCCTGCTTCCTCCTCTCTCTCTGCCTGCCTCTCTCCCTACTTGTGATCTCTCTGTCAAATAAATAAATAAAATCTTTAAAAAAAATAAATAAATAAAGTTGAATAAATGCTAGGTTATCTTTTTCTTTTTCTTTTTTTTTTTTTAAAGAATGACTGTGGGAGGGCACCTGGGTGGCTCAGTGGGTTAAAGCCTCTGCCTTCAGCTCAGGCCATGATCTCAGGGTCCTGGGATGGAGTCCCACATTAGGCTCTCTGATTAGTGGGGAGCCTGCTTCTCCCTCTCTCTCTCTGCCTACTTGTGATCTCTCGCTGTGAAATAAATAAAACTCTTAAAAAAAAAAAAAAAGAATCACTGTGGGAGAATTGCCATCCAGTGTTTGTTACTGGTTCGAATACTGGTAGCAGGGTAAAATTTTAATTGGCCAAACCTTACAGAGAAGTGTTGGTATAAGGAAGCCAGGCTGACCTTTTCCTCATGGAGATCAGAGAAGAATGCTTTGAGAGGAGGAGTTGGAGTAAAGAAGAGGAGCATCTCTAGAATAGTTAAGTCTAAACTCTGTTTCAATGATGAATGACCATGACTTATTTTCCTGCTTCCTGGGTTTAAGAATAGACTTTGGAAAACCATAGTGTGACTTTCTTAGAGGCCTCATTGCTCATTTTCTTTGAGGGCCACAAAGCATTGCGTAAGTGTATCTAAAGAGATAAAAGTTGATGGTTCTAAAATTGACAAAGACATCAAGCCACATGCAATTCAAGAAGCACTATGTCTTAGCTTGGACTGCTATAACAAAATACCATAGACTGCTGGATGAAACAACAGACATTTCTTTTTTTCTGGAGGCTGGGAAGTCCAAGATCAAGATTCCAGAGATTCAGTTCCTGGTAATGGACTTTTTCTGGCTTACAGATGGCTGCCTTCTCCCCATGTCCTCCTGTGGCAAAGAAAGAGAGCCCTGGCTTCTCTACCTCTTTTTATAAGGGCACTAATTCCATCATGGTGGGGGAGCTCGCTGTTATGCCCCCGTGTAAACCTAATAACATCCCAAAGGGCCCCACCTTCAAATGCTACCACATTGTGGGTTGGGATTTCAAAATACGAATGTTGAGGTGACGCATTCAGTTCATAACGATAAACTTAAAGCAAGTATAAAGAATAGCGTACCTAATCGCAGAAAAATTATTTGTAGCAGTTTGCAACACAGCCATGAACCCTTTGACATTTATTCCACCAAGAGGTGGAAGACCGATACTCTTCTCTCAAATCTGGATGTGCTTCCGTTTCAGTCAGTTGTGTGGAGCGTAACTAGTAGTATGTCACTTCAGAGGCTAGATCATAAAATGCTATGAAGATCCCACCTTTTCAGGGTGCCTGGGTGGCTCAGTCGGTTAAAGCCTCTGCCTTCAGCTCAGGTCATGATCCCAGAATCCTGGGATGGAGCACCTCATCAGGCTCTCTGCTCAGCAGGGAGCCTGCTCCCCACCGCCCCCCCCCCCCGACCCCACTCCACCCCTGCCTGCCTCTCTGCCTACTTGTGATCTCTGTCAAATAAGAAAGAAAGAAAGAAAAGAAAGAAAGAAAGATCCATCCTGCCTTTTCTTTTCTACTGGGAACATTTGCTTTTGGAGCCCTGAGGCACCTTAGGAAGTCTGACTACTGTGAGGCTGTGATAATGTGAGGAAGCCAAAAAATACATGGAGAGGCCAACTGTGGACATCTCCTGTGATACTCCCAATGGAGCCCAGCCTTCGAGTATTTCCACCCCGGCACCAAGCATACGAGTGAAAAACCTCCAGATTTTTCTAGGTCCTAGCCATTTATAATCTTCCCAGCAAAGGCTTCAGATATCTGAAGCAGAGAAGAATTGTACCTGTCAAGCCCTGTCCAAATTGTGTATCTGTGAGCAAATGATTGTTATGTCAAAACATTGTGTGACAGTGTTTTGGGGTTATGTTTCAGTTAGCTATTGCTGTGAACAAACTACCTCAAAAACATGGTGGCTTAAAACAGTAACCAGTTGGAGTGGCTGGGTGTCTCGGTTGAGCACCCAACTCTTGATTTCAGCTCAAGTCCTGATCTCGGGACCGTGAGACCAAGCAATTGTCCGACTCCACACCAAGTGTGGAACCTACTTAACATTCTGTCTCCCTTTCCCTCTGCCCCTCCCCACTGTGGTTGCACACTCTCTCTAAAAAAAGGTGGGTGGGGAGAGAGGGGAAATAGTAACTATTTTTCTCACATGGCAGGGAAGTTGGTAGTGACTATCATCTGAGAATTCAGACAGTCCTGTGATTTAGGAGGGTCTCCCAATTCCTCTCCACATGGGTTTTTTTCACTGGCTACTTGGGCTTGGACCCAAGAGTGAGCGTCCCAAGAGAGCAAGGCAAAATTGCATGGCATTCTTTTGAACTAGTCTCGTAAGCTATATAGCATCGCTTTTACCATAATCTGTTGGTCAAGGCAGTCCCAGAGCCTCACCCAAGTTCAAGCAGAGCATAAAGTCCACCTCTTAAAAGGAGAGTGACAAGGTTCTAGGACAATATAGGATGGGGAACATTGTAATCATTTTTTGAAAATCTGCCTTCTGGCTGCAGTGGTTCACGTTCCTCCCACAGACAGAATACACCCATTCCTCTTTCAAGGCTCCTCAAAACTCTCATTCCATGACAGTGTTATGCGCAGGCTCAAGGTCTAAGATTGTGTCATCTATGTCACATCCAGGTACAGACGAGACTCCTCATGTATGGTTCTTGGGTATAGCTCCCCAAGTATCATTCTTAAAGTGAAAACCTGTGAACTAAAGAAACAACTACACAGACACAGACACAGACACACACACACACACATAGAATACAACGGTGGGAGAGGTGTAAGATAACTCTTTTAACATTCTTGTTCAAAGGGCGCCTGGGTGGCTCAGTGGGTTAAGCCACTGCCTTCGGCTCAGGTCATAATCTCAGGGTCCTGGGATCGAGTCCCGCATCAGGCTCTCTGCTTGACAGGGAGCAGGCTTCCCTCTCTCTCTGCCTGCCTCTCTGTCTACTTGTGATCTCTCTCTGTCAAATAAATAATAAATAAAATCTTTAAAAAAAAAATTCCTGTTCAAAAATGGGGGAAGTGGGAGGCACATGGACAAAAGTCATTGCCCCTTAGCAATTTTGAAATCTGAGAACATTTTGCCAATTCTTTGTTGCTCATTAACCCTCTGTAAGTTGTTCTCTGTAGCTCTTGGTTCTGCCCTCTGAGTTAAAACCTTTATTTTCCCTAAAGTGAATGCGTAACTCCAAAGCCACTTCAGTCCGCTTCCTGGATGATAAAGATAGGAGTCCAAAGTTCTGTTCTTCTCTGCACTCTTTGTATGTAGTTCAGATTTGTAGTGCTACCAGAACAATTCTCTTAAGAACTATGTGGGTTTTCTAAAAACCTTAGTGAGGTTCACTTTATTACATAAAACACACCACTGTAAATCTATTTGAAGGGCACCTGGGTGGCTCAGTCATTAAGCGTCTGCCTTCAGCTCAGGTCATGATCCCAGGGTCCTGGGATCGAGGCCACATGGGGCTCCCTGCTCAGCGGGAAGCCTGCTTTTCCCTCTCCCACTCGCCTTACTTGTCCTCCCTCTCTCACTGTGTCTCTCTGTCAAATACATAAATAAAATCTTTAACTAACTAAATAGCTAGCTAACTAACTAAATAAATAAATCTATCCGAGGCAGGAAATTCTCGACCTGGGGCTCCCTGTGAAGATGCTGAGGATAACACCCTTAAGATCCTGGGTGGCTCGGTCATTAAGCGTCTGCCTTCGGGGAAGCTTGCTTTCCCTCTCCGATTCCCCCTGCTGGTGTTCCTGCTCTTGCTGTCTCTCTTTGTCAAATAAAGAAATAAAATCTTAAAAAAAAAAATTCTTTGAATCTATTATTTAATAGGATCTGCTGGGGACACCTTAAAATCTTCAGAGGGGCCTTTTCTCGGTAGGAAATGTTCTATGAAGCACAACCTTGAATCTTTCTGAGGTCTTCACAAAGGATCCCCCCCCATAGACCCACCCTGGATTTGACTTTGGTCTGAGGTCCTGTCTTAATTAAAGACTAATTTACCCTACGGGGAGGCTGGGAAAGAGAAATAGTATTATTGTCAAACTTGGCAAGTCCTGGTTCCTTCACATATAAGAGTTCATTCTTTAATCCTTTCTCTTGCATTTTTATCATAGGCAGCAGCAGAAGCCAGATGGCACTATCAGTATTCTGCTGGGAAATCCCCTCAGCCAGATTATTGAATTCATTTAGGTATATTTTCCATTTTTCACTTTACTGCCAAATGTCAGTGTTGCCTTCAGCTTCCAATAAGTTTGTACTGCTTTTCTGTAGGCCCTCAATAATAACCTCCATGGGGTCCTTTCGGCTTTCACTAACAGTCTCCTAGAAGCCCTTCCAGCTTCCACCTGCCACCTAGTCCTAAAGGCAACTGTGATTCCTGGGTATATGAGCATGTCCAGAGACTGCTTGAGTTTTCTTAAAGCATTGTATCTGACTTTCAAGAATGAACGTCCCAAGAAAGGATGGCAGAAACACATGGCATTTTTTTATGACCTAGCTTTGGAAGTCACATAGCATCACTTCAACTGTACTCTCTTGTTTGAGGTAAACACAAAAAGGTGCAAGGAAAGTGGACTCTTATCCTCCTGATAAGGGAACTGCAAGATTTCCAGAAGAGCATCTGAGATGGGAGTTACTGTTGCAGTGATCTTTGCAATCTGTCCACAGAATTGTTTGTTTCGTAAGAACACTGCTGAAAAGAAAGCTAAAGATTAAAAAGCCTTGCCAGCAGCCACAGGAAAAAGATAACCTTCAAAGGAACAACACTAAATCTAACAATGGACTTAAACACAGCAGTAATGGAAATGGGAAATCACTGGAAGGATACCTTCAAAGCGTTGACAGAAAATATGTGACAACCTAGAAGCCTATACTAGAAGAAGAGATGCTTAAGTATGAAAGCATTTATATTTCATAAAGGTTATTGAAAAAAGTTAATGAAATCAGAATTAAGTCATTTTCAGAAAAATATAAATTGAGATAATATAGCATATCTGCAATAAAGGAAAAACTAAAGAGTATTTGCCAAGCACAAGGAAAATGATTCCAGGGGAGAGCACATAGATGAAGGAAGAAATGGAATATAATGAAGAAGCTAAATATGTAGATAAATCTAAACAAATATATATATATTTTAAATAATTTTTAAATAAACATATAATGTATTATTAACCCCAGGGATACAGGTCTGTGAATCACCAGATTTACACACTTCACAGCACTCACCATAGCACATACCCTCCCCAATGTCCATAACCCCACCCCCCCTCCCACCCCCCCTCCCCCTGCCAACCCTCAGTTTGTTTTGCCTCCCAACCCCCCTCCCCCTGCCAACCCTCAGTTTGTTTTGCCTCCCAACCCCCCTCCCCCTGACAACCCTCAGTTTGTTTTGTGAGATTAAGAGTCTCTTATGGTTAAACAAATATATTTTTAAAGATTTTATTTATTTATTTGAGAGAGAGAGGGACTGGGCAGGGAGAGGGAGAAGCAGGCTCCCTGCTGAGCAGGGAGCCCAATATGGGGCTCGATCCCAGGACCCCAGGATCATGACCTGAGCCGAAGGCACTCTTCACCAACTGAGCCACCTAGGCGCCCCAATAAATATATGCAAATAATATACTATGTAGTTTAAAATATACATAGAATTAAATTGCATATTTAGGAAGGAAATAAGTGGAGTGGAATTGTTCTAAGATCACTGCATTTTTCACAAGGTGGTAAAAATATTTTTATCTAATGTTAATAAATCAAGAGTTATTACCATAAGCTAATACAGGAGTTAAATGGAATAATTTTTAAAGTTTTTTTAAAAGACTTTATTTATTTATTTGACAGACAGAGATCACAAGTAGGTAGAGAGGCAGGCAGAGAGCGAGAGGAAGAGAAGCAGGCCTCCTGCTGAGCAGAGATCCCTGGGATCACAACCCAAGGCGAAAGCAGAGGCCTTAACCCACTGAGCCACCCAGGCGCCCCTGGAATAATTTTTATATGAAGTTTTTATTTATTATTTAATTAGAGAAAAAGAGCACAGAT
This sequence comes from Enhydra lutris kenyoni, assembly GCF_002288905.1. Lineage (NCBI taxonomy): Eukaryota > Metazoa > Chordata > Mammalia > Carnivora > Mustelidae > Enhydra > Enhydra lutris. The sequence continues at coordinate 20,243,733 of NW_019154104.1, read as the reverse complement.
GTGAATGGGGGGAGGGGTAGAGGGAAAGGGAGAGAGAGATTCTCAACCAGACTCCACGCTGAGCACAGAGCTTGATGTGGGACTTGACCCCACGCCCTTGAGATCATGACCTGAGCTAAAATCAAGAATCATCATTTAACAAACTGAGCCACCCAGGCACCCTGAATAATATTTATTTTTATTTATTTTTTAAAAGATTTTTATTTATTTATTTGACAGAGAGAGAGATCACAAGTGGGCAGAGAGGCAGGCAGAGAGAGAGGGGGATGCAGGCTCCCTGATGATCCTGAGAGCCCGATGCGGTGCTCAATCCCAGGACCCTGGGATCATGACCTGAGCTGAAGGCAGAGGCTTAACCTACTAAGCCACCCAGGCACCCCGAATAATTTTTTAAAAGCTAAAATAAAATTTAAAAATACAGAATAAACAGGGTAGAAAATATATAATAATTTAAACTCAAACAGATAGATCAGTAATTACATTAAACATAAATGGACTATACATTCCAGTAAAGAACAAAATGTATCAGGCTGATTTTCCTAGTATGTTCAATTTTCTGCTCTAAAAAATGGGTTTAAATCATATATAGTATTGATTTCCTGTCAGAGAGTAAGAGATGGACACTTTAACCTCAAGTGAAAGTAGGTATATGTACAGGGTATAAAGTAAGTGTATAAACTAACAGAATTATAACAGTTAAACCTTGTTCTAAGAATTTGTCATCAATGAATAATGAAATAAAATCTCACTGAAAATGAAAATCCGTTTAACCAATATGTTTAAACTCTGTGTCTCCTATGTATATTCAACATGGATTTATATTAGGTATTAATTATATAGCATTTACTTTGTCAAGGTGAAATAAATCTGCTGAGTACCTTGTTGAAAAGAACTCCAAAAGAAACAGAAAATCTTTTATTTTCTGCTGTTGCCTTCAGTCATTCAATTTTACTCAAAAAATATGTACTGAAACGCTGCTACGTGGCAGGCAATGTTTTAAGCTCCTGGCAAAGATGAACAAAGATAACAAAGTCTTTGCTATCAAGAGCATTTATTCTAGTTGGGAAGTGAGAAAATAAAACGATAAATGCTGTGAAGAATAAAAAAAATAAGATTAGAGCATGACGAGAGAGGTGATATTTTAAATAGACTGGTGAAGGAAGACATACTTGAATAGGTAGTCTTTGAGCAGACACCTGACTGAGGATGAGGGAGTGAGTCAAACTTCAGGCAGAGGGCATTCAAATAGGCAAGACTTCTGAATAGTCCTTTCCCCAAAGAAAATATACAAATTGCTGATAAGCACTTGAGAAGATGCTCAGTATCATCAGAAGAATCCAAATTAAAGTCACAATGAGATACCACTTCTCACCACTAGAATTGCTACAATGAAAAAGAGGGATAACCAGCTGGCCCAGTAGGTAGAGCATATAACTCCTGATCTTGGGGTTGTGAGATGGAGCCCCATGTCGGGCGTGAAGCCCACTTAAAAAAAAGAGAGAGAGATAAAATCAAGTGTTGGTGAGGATGTGGAGAAAGCGGGTACAGGGTTTCTCTTTGGGGGGATAAAATTGTTCTTGAATTAGTAGTGGTGGTGGTTGCACATCCTTGTGAAGATGCTAAAACCACCGAATTGTACACTTTAAATAGGTGAGTTGTATGGTATATAAATAAAATCATACTACAGAAAGATGTTTTTCTTTTAAGTAGAATGCACTTGTGAGATTTGCCTTTAGCTAAATAAAAACTTAACTTTGATCAAGTAAAAAAAGTAAATGTTTTATGTAAGATTCAAAAATTGGTAAAAGTAAAAAATATGCTGTTTAAAGATACAAACAGGGACGCCTGGGTGGCTCGGTTGGTTAAGAGGCTGCCTTTGGCTCAGGTCATGATCCCAGCGTCTTGGGATCGAGTCCCACATTGGGCTCCTTGCTTGGCAGGGAAGCCTACTTCTCCCTCTGCCTCTGCCTGCCATTCTGACTGCCTGTGCTCACTCTTTCGCTCTCTCGCTCTCTCTCACAAATAAATAAATAAAATCTTTAAAAAAAAAAAAAAGATAGAAACATGGAGCGCCTGGGGGCTCAGTCAGTTACGTGTCCAATTCTTTTTTTTTCTTTTTTAAGATTTTATTTATTTAATTGACAGAGAGAGACACAGAGAGAGAGGGAACACAAGCCTGAACTGTATGAGCTTTGGCACTGGTTAAAGTAAATATTCCATAGTTACTGTGTATTACAAGTCAATATGGGTGTTTCTACTAGTTCCTAGTAATTCTTGCTGGTAGGTCCAAGTTTTTACATGCTATTCTTCATGATTTGAGCATAAGACATTCTTCTAAGACCGAGCAAATGCCATTCAGTTTATCCAAGGATATTATCACCTCCTAGACAAGTTCAAGGTCATATGGTAGAGATTCCAGATGTTCTAATTAGAGACCACAGTCAAGATGCAAAGGACCACCAGTGGAAACAATGCTACGTAGTCTAAATCTATGTAGTCCATTGGGTAGGCCAGAATTAGTTTGTGCTGCTGGAAGAAACACTGATAGGACATTAGGCAGGAAAGACAATTCTAGTTAGCAGGACCTGAGTCTGACTGATAGGGACAATATTACAATAAAAAACTGTGATATGATGAAAGGAAAGTCTATCTGGGGAGAAGATTTAGAGTTTAAAGTTTAGGGTAAACAGATGAGGGGATGAGAGCATGGTCTTCTGGCTGTTTTCCTGGGTTTTCAAGAAATCAGAACAGGCAGGGAGCATTCAGCAAGTCTCTCTCCCCAGAGCAGATTCTCTTGTTTTCTCAGGATGTTGAAAAGCAAATTTATTTAGTCCTCCATAGATCACCTCAAACTTACCCAGTAATAAAGGTAAAAGAAGGCGGCTTCCAAGGGCCAATGAATAGACACACTATAGAGAAGAGACCCAATGACTCAGCAGAAATCCAGCTCTCACTATAATATACAACGAGACTTCTGGAAAAATCTATGTTGGCTACTAGGATCATAGGATAAAGGCAAAGGACATTCAGACTGACCAGGCCAAACTGGGGGAGAGGAGGTCTCACAGTGAGCACTTACCTCTGAATACAATGTTCCAAGAGTTAGACGCTGTTTCTGTGTTTGATGAGATTATGGAGATTACCATGATCCTTGTATGGGATGTCAGAGAACAATGGCAGTCTTGGAGAATTATAACAGAAGGAATCAGGAATGATTAAAGAGGCCATCTGAATCATCCTGAGGCAGGCTGCCCCAGTTGCCCAAACGATCTGCTTTTCACTAAAATGCAAAGAAACTGGCATTCCTATTTTTTCAAAGATTGACATCCTGCTCTTCAAAAGTTAGAAGCAGAGCTACTGCAGGGCATGGATGGTGTTAGTGGTGAATAGCCAGAGAACTGGGCAAATAGAAAATGTATTTCTGTGGGGTCCCTGGAGGGCTCAGTAGGTAGAGCATGCAACTCTTGGGGCTGTAAGTTCGAGCCTGATATTGGGTGTAGAGATTACTTAAAAATAAAATCCTTTAAGGGCGCCTGGCTGGCTTAGTCAGTTCATCATCTGCCTTTGGCTCAGGTCATGATCCCAGTTCCCGGGATAGAGTCCCACTTCAGGCTCCCTGCTCAAGGGGAGCCTGCTTCTCCCTCTCCCACTCCCCCTGCTCGGACTCCCACGTGCTCTCTCGCTCTCAAATAAATAAAAATCTTTAAAAAATAAAATCCTTTCAAGAATGTATTTCTGGGGGTGCCTGGGTGGCTCAGTGGGTTAAAGCCTCTGCCTTCGGCTCAGGTCATGATCCCAGGGTCCTGGGATTGAGCCCCACATCGGGCTCTCTGCTCAGCAGGGAGCCTGCTTCCTCCTTTCTCTCTCTTTGCCTGCCTCTCTGCCTACTTGTGATCTCTGTCTGTCAAATAAATAAATAAAATCTTAAAAAAAAAAAAAAAGAATGTATTTCTGTGAGCCAGTGTTTTGTTCTGTCCATAGAACTGTTTCTTTGTTAAACTATATGGTCATTGCTTACTAATAATTTAATAAAATTACAACAGTAAGTGATGTAGCACCTGGAAAAGTTAATCTCTCAAATTCCCCATAACAGCTGCCACTAGGGCAACACTCTTGGCAAACACTCACCATAACTTCTGTAATTCAAAGTTCTGGGAACTGGGCCATGAGCAGGCTGACCAGGCTAAGAATAAAGCTGTTTTTGTATCCAGACAGCAAGTAGCTACTTTGAAAACTATGCTTTCCATTTAATCTCTCTGAATATAGAGAACTTTTCCTTAGAGACTAAGGACGAGGCCCCTCAACGGGAGAGAGACATGTGGCCCCCATGTCCTTTCTCTCTAGACCTGTTACAATATCAGATTCCTCTGGAGAAATCATATGCCTGAGTCCAGATGCTTTGGACAAGGGAAATATTCAAGTATTTCAGGGGATTTAGATACAGGATCAGAGATAATGCAAATTCTTGGAAACCTCAATTAAATGGGAAAGACTAAATGTTCAAGGATATGCAGGAAGAAGGGTCTGAGGTCAGCAGGTTTTACTAATTCCACAAGTGGGACAGAGAAGATCAAAGGTATCCTTTTTGATGGTTTCATCACTCCCTAATACTGTTTTATTTTATTTGTTTTGCTTTGTTTAATAAACCTTTTATTTTGAAATAATTTGAGACCCACAGCAACGTTGTAAAACTTGTACAGGGCTCCCTATGCCATTCCTTCCCTTTTTTTTTTTTTAAGATTTTATTTATTTATTTGACAGACAGAGATCACAAGTAGGCAGAGAGGCAGGCAGAGAGAGAGAGGGGGAAGC